>NW_007246321.1:423391-445856 GCF_000164805.1 Carlito syrichta | reverse complement strand
TTCGGCCACCGCAGCCTTGACCTGCTGGGCTCCGGCGATCCTTCCGCCACAGCCTTCCCAGTAGCCGGAATTACAGGCATGCGCTACCACGCCCGGCTGATTTTTGATTTATTGTAGAGATGAGGTCTCGCTGCCCAGGCGGGTCTCAAACCCGCGGGCTCAGGCAATCCACTCACCTCAGCCTCCCAAAGGCGTGGGATTACAGGCTGAGCCACCGAGCCCGGCTGGCAACTCATTTTAATGTCTAAAACCTTCATAAGATTTCCACATAAACATTCCTAGTGGTAATCCAACTAGCTAGACATGGATGTGAATTTTAATAAGCAACATAATAAATATCATAAAACCCCTAAATACCTTGAAAAAATAATCAACATATTTAAAAACTTAACTCTTCACAAGTAGAAAATGGTGGGCAATAAACTGAGACTATCATAAAACTTACAGTTAAGTGTTGAAGGATAAACAAAGTTATGCAATGCATAACAATGGTTCAGTCAAGGACACAGCACATATATGACACTGATCCCATAAGATTATAATGGTGGTGAAAAATTCCCATCACCTAGTGACTTTATAGCTGTCACAAAATGACAGCAAACACATTACTCATATTTGTTGTGAAGCTGGTATAAATAAACTTTCTGCACTGCCAGTCATACAAAAATATAGCACATATAATTTATTTAAGTCCATAATATAGTGATAATAAACAATTGTGTTATTGGTTTATGCATTTACTATACTATACTTTTTATTGTTATTTTAGAGCATACTCCTCCCACTTTAAAAAAGTTAACTGTAAAACAGCGTCAGACAGGTCCTTCAAGAAGTATTCTAAAAGAAGGCATTGTTACCACAGGAGATGACAGTTCCATGCGTGTTACTTCCCCTAAAGACATTCTAGTGGGACAAGATGTGAAGGAGGAAGGCTGATACTGATGATCCTGATCCTGTGTAGGCCTAGGCTAATGTGTGGGTTTGTGTTTTAGTTTGTAATAAAACAGTTTTAAAAGTTTTAAAAAAAGAATTAAAAATAGAGAAAGGAATAAGGACATAAAGAAAGAAAACATTTTTGTACTGCTGTAAAATGTATTTGCATTTTAAGCACTATAAAAGAGTCAAAAGTTAAAAAATTAAAGCTCATAAAGTAAAAAAGTTACAGTAAGCAAAAGTTAATTTATTACTGAAGAAAACCTTTTAAAAATAAATCTAGTGTAGTCTAAGCATACAGTGTTTACACAGTCTACAGTAGTGTGCAGTAATGCCCTAGGCCTTCACATTCATTCATCACTCACTCACTGACTCACCCAAAGCAACTTAGCATCCTGCAAGCTCCATGTATGGTAAGTGCCCTATATAGGTATACCATTTTGTTCATCTTTTATACCATTTTTCTGTACCTTTTCTATGTTTTAATACATAAATACCATTGTGTTCCAGTTACCTACAGTATTCAGTACAATAGCATGCTGTAGAGGTTTGCAGCCTAGAGGCAATAGGCTATACCATATAACCTAGGTGTGTAGGAGGTTATACCACCCAGGTTTGTGTAAACACATTCTATGATGTTTGCACAACAATGACACCATCTAACAGAGTTTTTCTCAAAAAAATCCTGTCATTAAGTGACGCATGATAGTATATGTATGCACAAATGTGCTTGCATTGTATATTTACATGTATGTACATTCACGTATGTATACATGTGTATGTGTTTACATAAATTAATAATTCAATTAATGTATATACAGCCACGTCTGCATACATTTAAACTTTTATTTATATTTCAAAATATTGTTCTTATTAAGTTGTCAAATCTGTAAAGTATTCTGTACAAAAACTATTTCCAAAAAAACCTTATTTCTTAAAAATAAACTTATTGGGGGGGCACACCTCATCAACAAGGGTACCTGTACAATGAAGATTTGTAAACCTAACCCTGAATCATACCCCACATCTTTAAAATTGAAAAATAAACTTATTTCCTAAAAATAAACTTATTTCTTAAAAACTAAAATTATATATATATCGAGGAATATTGAAGCAAAAAGAAATCTTTATATGAATTATCAGAAGGTTAAACAAAAAGCATGAGCAGAAAAATATTGAATACAAGTGCTATAATCAATTATGCTGCATTTGTCTCTAATACTTACTCATAGTTTTCAAAAGAAAGTGATTTATCAATAATGATTCCTTACATTTAAATTATCTTCATAAAATTGCCTGCAATATTCTTTAAAATTGCATTTGGTTAATACATTTAAAGTTGTTGAACCTGCAATCAATACTCTGCATAAACCATATTAACTGAGAAAATATCTCTCAACAGATGCTGAAATACCTGGTAAGCTCAGAACAAATTTTGCCAAATGGAAGATATTGCCAAAACTTTTTGCATGTAAGTATTTAGCCCAAATATTCCACAAGAACATACCTTTGTCGTTCCATTTATACCTTCCTTATTTTTTACAAGATAAAACTTGACAAACAAGCAGGAAATACCTGATTCTTTAAAATATTTCTCCAAATATTGATACAGCAAAACTGTAAATTCCTTCAATTGCACTCTGTTCTGGTACAAAATTAACCAATCAAAAACAGGCACTCCATCAAAAGATTCTCTGTACCAGTCACAATAATCCAATATATTTGAATGCCAAAAATTAATTTTCAAAATTAAATTTTGTGCAGAATTAAATCTTTAAAGCTTTGTTTTCAGTAAGTTTAATTTACTAAAAGTTTTAAAAGTTGATGTTTTTGGTTACTGTTCATAGAATTCTTTACATAAAAATTTCCAACTGCTTTTGAACAAGAATGCCATAAAAATGTCAAGTATGTTTATAAAAATGTAGGGCCAATATATTGATTTATAATAAATCTTCAAAGACTCAAATGGTTGTGAAATCAATTAATGAAAGGCAGCAAAGGCATGTAACAACATGCCAAAACAGTCTTTTGGTATACATCTGTTTTGTCTAAAAAATACTGTAGTTCAGTTACATTACTGTGCATATATTGAATAATTCACAAATTTCAACAACTGCAGCTTCTGCAGCTTCTATTTGGCAAAACATCAAGCTTTGGATTCAACTAGGTAATAGATGTCAGTTGCAACCAATTCCAAGTACATCTCGGCTGCACGGCTACATAACTTAGGAAGAACTATTTTACACATGATGCTATGATACAACAAATTTGTATTCATATTATGATTGCAGAAATAATTTTATCTTCAATGTTGAAATTCCCTAAATTTATAATTGCATTAACAATAGTATCAGAAATCTCACCTTTGATAGAATAACTTCTAAGACTTTCTCTTTAAGTTCATGAATTAGATTTTAAAAATAAGAGTAATTTGCTGATTGTCTATTTGTAGCATCTGATAACACTCATGTAGAATTGGCAATGCCACAATTGTTTACGAAGTTCTGCTAATAAAGGCTAGCCACACATTTATAGCTGTCATTTTCATTTTTGAATGTACACACAAGAATTTACACCTAAGTAAAATTAGTTTAGAAGTCATTTAATGTAAATGAAAACTCACATTTACCAGAGTAAATGTGCTTTCCACAGTTATATATGTTAAATTGTTATCTGCAGGTATAATCTCCTCAAACTAGCTAGTGAACTTGAAAAGAAAATCCTGATGCTTTTTCAGTAGACTTGTGTGTTCAGATTTTCATGTGGACAATGATATAACCATGAGGATGCTAAATGTTGGCAATTCTTTTATTTGCCACTATCACCAACATCTTTGAAAAACAAAATATCAGTAATTAATTTTTCGTTAAGCATAAACGTTTTCTTTATTTGAGCTTTCTGCTGCCAAAAAGATTTATAACAAAAGCATTACTAAACAATATTAAAAAATAAATAGTTGCTGACAAAATCACTATAGCAACAGTATTCAAACTATTCTTTGTACGCTGTCTGACTGGCCTCTATACTTAGCAAATATTTCATTTATTTATAATCTAAAATTTCCCACATTTCTTACTGACCCTACCCCAGGCACTGAAGCTATACAAATCTCTCAGACTATACTATGCAATGGTATAACTAGCTGGTATACCACTGGACAGCACAGACAGCAGCAATAAATACTCCTCCCTCCTTGCTCAGTAAGTTACTTGTCTCCAGCTACTCACATCCTAGCACATTTCCATTTTATGGGCAAGTACCCTTCATTCTGTCTTTAAAAGGAACTGGAAAGTATCAGGAAAACAGAGCTGGATTACCATTAGATGTATTTTAGACTTAAGCACATGTTAAAGTGAGAACTCTCTTCACTGCACATATGGATCACACACAAATATAACCTAGCAGGGTTTGAAAAAAAAGAGAGTCAAGTTCACTGAATCTATCTGGGGTCATTTCAATGGGAATATTAATGGCAGTTTATATTTAGATAAAAAGACAAACACTCCAAGATAAATAGTAAGCTGGGACAACAGGCATAAACCTTGACTGTTCCAGGCAAATTGGGATGATGTTCACTGTACATTTAAAAAGTGAAGAAAGAAATGCATAGAGACAGAGGGTAATCTCCTGCAAAGCTAGTCAAGCTTAGGCTTCAGTGTCTTTGACCTGAATGTGCCCCTTTCAAAGCCCTGTATCCAATTTTATAGTCGCAATTTTGGTTTTTGTTTGTTTGTTTGTTTTTTGCTTAAACATGGCTCCCCACAACCTGGATCTGCCCCTGTATGAAAAGGCTTAATAATTAACCCAATTCACATAACCTGTAATCCCTACAAAATGAGCGAAGACTTGTGTTGTTTGGGTTTGGAGTATAGTATAACAGAAAATGGAAAGAAATAGTGTTACATTTTATTCTAGCAGAATCCTAACTGATATCACTATATTGCACTCTCTCCTCACTATATTTTAACATACACCATTATTACCACAAAATAAGTCATAAGATACTACTTTCATTGTGTTACTTTTGAATTTGAATGACTTCTCAATAACAGATAAAATTTCAACTTCTCTGTCTGGCTTTCAAACCCACCAAGCAGGCACATACGCACATTTTAAATATTTAAACATATAATCTTATCTCCAACTACTAGTGTAATGCTTTTCTTTTTTGTTTTTCTCCATCTGAATCATCCTTTGTCCTTGCTTCTGATTAGCCAAACCCTCAGCTAAAACTATTCTACTATTGTTCACATTATCTATTTTTATACCATATTTTGGCCTCTGATCTTAAATATTTTCTAACTTAATGGTATGTCATAATTTTCTTCCCCAATAAATTATACATTTTGTAAGAAGAGTATATTTCAGTTACTTTGTATTCCCACCTGGCACGGTGCTTGATACATAGCACTTAATAAATATTTTGCTTAGGTGAACTAGAGCTAGGCCTACATTTACAAATGGTAACCTCCTTCTCAACTAAATTCCAACAAAACTTCAATTGGGTCTTGCTTATGACAGGCTACATTCTGCAATCTGAATTATAAAAATAAACCTCCCTAATTAAAAAAAAACCTTATACCACATGTAGAGGGTTATAGCTATAGATCTATAATCAATATGAATCTGAATAGCATTTTGTAACCCAAAGACTGGTTACATCTTCTTATCCTTCTTCCTTGCTGTCACCTCACGCCTGCAGTAACTATAAGTTTGGCAAAAGTAGTTATTGATGAATAAACCAAGATAAGAGAATCTCCCCTTCACCCCAAATCGATGCTTATATATATCCTCTCTCAAATTTGCACCTCAATCTGATTGAGAGAATACAGGATCTCAGTGGCGATTTCTAGCATATGTGAAACAAAAATTAGAGTTGTAGGTCACTGATTCCAAGAAAAGAGAAAACAGCAGTTTAATATCAAAAAATTTAAGGAGATATAATTTTAGAAAAATAAAAAATAGTCCACTAAATTGGAAGAATCTGACTTTATCACTGATTAGCAAGTTTCAGGGACAGTAGCTTGGGAATTGCTATTATATATATGTAAATTAGTTTCTGCTTAGATCAAATCTCTCCACCCTTAAACAAGACCTTGGCACAAAATGAAATGTTATGATATCTTGCAAAGATGCCCAAAACCATCAATTCTTTTTCATTTATTTATTTGTTTGTTTATTTACTTGTTATTTATTTTTGAGTCTGGGTCTCACTCTGTTGCCCAGGCTAGAGCAGTGGCACAATCCCAGCTCACTGCAGCCTCAACCTCCTGGGCTCAAGCGATCCTATCAGCCTTTTGAGTAGCTGGAACTACAGGCATGCACCATCACAACCAGTTAAGTTTATTTTTTTTGTAGAGATGAGGTCTTGCTACATTGCCCAGGCTGGCCTCCAACTCCTGGGCTCAAGCAATTCTTCTGTCTTGGCATCTCAAAGTGCTGGGATTGCAGGAGTGAGCCACTATACCTTACCTCCAAGTTTGTTTTATATAAAAAAAAGTTGTAAAGATCTTTACAACTACAAAATTGTAAAGACTTCTATCAAATGATTCTGCAATGAAACAATATATCAGGTTTCTATTACAGTTATACAAGAACACTTTGCTCTACTTTTGTGTATTCAATCTGGTTGCTACTAACAAAACATGAATTTGCTATGGTCTGTTTCATTTATTCAACAAAAAAAAATGTATAGGGCCTCTTATTAATTTCCACATTCTATCATAGGCTTTTTTTGTGAACCAGAATTATATATTTTTATTTTCTGAATGCCCTAGTACAGCTTACCAATGCCCTAAGAAGATAGGCATGTAAAAATATATTTGTTGAATTACTTCATGATGAATGCTCTGGAGTTGTTCTAAAGGAGCTTTGTAATTGTCCAATCACTTTACTTGTCTATATTTTAAGTTCCTAACAGTTCTCAAAATGTTCATCCAAAAAACACTGCTTTTTTGTAAACAAATACTTTAGGATGGTCTAGGGTATGGATTAAACTCAAATCAGCTGCTAGTAGTTATCAAAAGCACTGTCTCAGATTGAGGCCCTTTAGGGCCCTATGATTAGAGTGCCATGATCAACTAATCTTGGCTACCCTTGCCTACTCTGTTAGTAAAAAGTAGAGATACTACTTTTTTATTACTGGGGAGCCCACCCTCCCACGAAAAATAAATTTAAGATTACATAGTTTATTTTAACATTTCACACGTTTTTCTCATTTTTCTCTATAATGTACTCATGTTTGTGTAAAAGTTGTTCATACAAAATGGGTCATTCTCGTCACATCCAACCACATCAGAGTTGAAAGGCCAGGAGGAAAAGTAATCAGGGCACATAACATTGCTCCAAGAATGTAATTTCTGCAAGTCCAACTGTGGAAACTGCCAGCTATAGCTCTAGGACCAGTTTTACCTAATAGCTATTGAAATAACCTGCCAGGACTCTAAAACTAGTTTTTTTCCTCCCACAATTAACCATCAATTAGAGCTTGCCAGCTCTTCAAAATTTTACTAGTGCCAATGAACTTTCTTTCAAAACCATATATAATACTTCTTTTTCATAAAACCCACAACCTTCTCTTTGTTCTTTGGATACACCAAAGACTACCCAGTCTAGTATATGCCCCAAAATGCAATTCTGCCATTTCCAAATAAAATGCTAAATTTAGAAATCTGTATCTACATTTTATTTTGGCTTTGACATTGCACAAATTTAAAAACATATTTTTTCCTTATCTCTGAGTAAAACTGATGCTCCAGGTATAACCATGTTTAATTTGTAGTTTCTTAAACCCCTTGATACCTGATACCTCCAGATGCAGCAGTTTCTCATTTTGAGAAACACAATCATCGACTGTGTTTCTCAAACAATATCCTATAGTAAATTGCTTGTGCATTCTCACATTAGCAACTAAAATATTACTCCCAGATAGCCATAAAAGCTTGTGATTTGTGATGACAATAATAGTAATAATAATAATAGCATCTACATTCAAATAGTGCTTAATCATTTGTAAAAGGATTCCATATAATTCGATTTAATATTTATATTAAAGAATGTCAGCCGGGCTCAGTGGCTCAGCCTGTAATCCCGCGCCCTTGGGAGGCTGCGGTGAGTGGATTGCCTAAGCCTGAGGGTTTGAGACCCGCCTAGGCAGCGAGACCTCATTTTTACAATAAATCAAAAAAAAAAAAAAAAATCAGCCGGGCGTGGTAGCACATGCCTATAATTCTGGCTACTCGGAAGGCTGAGGCGGAAGGATCGCCAGAGCCCAGCAGGCGAGGCCGCGGTGGCCGGGAGCGGCCACTGCACTCCAGTCTGAGCGTCTGAGTGAGACTCCAACTCAAAAAAAAAAAAAAAAGAATCAAATTATAATCATGTATCAACTAAATCTTATTAAACCTGTAAGTAAATCTTCACTTTTCTCCAAAGTGAAAGCATGCTGCCAGAACACCAGTCAGAAATAATTCAGGTAAATTTCCAAAATATAATGCTAACATATTCTTCAACAGGAGAAACGAACATGCTAAAATCATCAAGCATAGTTACAATACTTAGTAAACACAAAAGTCGTCTTTCCTCTAATAAATAATTCTTTAGAATTTAAGTGTATTATAAGCTAACCATATCATGTTGTCCCAGGTCTACTTGTGACAAAAAATTACACGTAATGGCTTCGTTTTGATCAAAACGATTCTTCTCATTAAGGATTTTGATCAAATAAAATTACAGGCCCACATGAGTTCCACCTAAGTGGACTTTAAGGTCAATAGCAATGAATAGGTTATATAAAACTACATCGTCAACCTGTAACACCTTATGTGATTAATCCTAAATTTAAAAAATTGCAAAATCTCTTGCAAGTTATTCAAGTAAATCCCGTCACCTTACTTCTCTTTAAAATACAAACTATAATTTGGATGTATAGTGGTAACTCTGCCTTGCCATGAATTTAGTGCAGCCGAGACTGGAATGTTTCACAATACTTTCCAAATTAATTGAAGTCTACATGATGGCCCAGAAGAGCTGCGCTCCCAAGAGGCGCAGGCTGGGAAGAAGGTGCTAGAAGAGGGCCCAGGTGCTAGGAGACCTAGTCAGAGGAGGACGCAGGACACAGAGTGGAAGAGGACTGGGAACCTCATTCACAACGGGTCCCACAAAGTGAAGCCTTTGTAAAGGGGGGCGGGGGCAGTGCCTGAGTTGTTTTTTTTTTTTTTTTTTTTTTAGGAGCAGGGACATGGTGCTAGGTCTCCATCCCGATTCCGATGACAATGGAAAGACCCACTCCAGTCGAGTTCTTTCCAGCTCAGCTTGTGACCACTCCGCCAACACCTAGAAAGAGGCACCATGGGAAGGAACGTCTCAGTCTCAAATTCCAGCAACTTACCGGGACCCCCCGACCCAATTCATCTCCCCAAATCTTCTGACCGAGAAGACACTGCGGTCCCTATATCTAGGTTTGGCCGTCTCAGCGCCACACCAAACTATGGCCTCAGGGTGAGCCTCCAAGACTTCCCGACAACCTCTGCTTCCCGAAAGCTCCTTCCGGTCCTGGGCCTGAGGTCCAAGCTCCCGACAGCCTCTGGGGCTTCCGGGCAGAAATGCCGTCCTGAGAGGGCCGCTGGTGACGCTACGGGAAGGTAGGCTGCTAGAGTCCAGTTGTAACCGTTCAGGCAAGACAAGCCTAAGCAAATGGTAATATTTAATAGTGGTCGTAAGGTTCGAGTTTCAAACCGTGTCCACCATATTTTTAATTCTGTGCTGGTCTCTGCCATCTTTTTCAAGTCAGAGACCAGACTTGGGAAAGAAAAAGAGGGCAAAGACAAAGTTTACAGACTGCTAACCCTAAAAATGATGTTTCCATTCCCATTTGTGACTCCACACCCAGATTCTTTAAATATCCTTCACGTGCAGGTTTAATATTCCGTAAACAGTTCTTTATAAGAAACACTGGGCTTTGTAGTACGTTGCTGCTCCGTGCATTGTGCATTGATTTTCTAAGCATGTCTGATCAAAACCTTAAAATAATTTAGATGTAAAGGTCAAAATATATTAAGCTCCTTACCAAAAAAAGTCTCCAAAGAAAAATTAGATTCTGTTCTTTCCTGTATTATGTTTATATGTTCTCACAAAACATTTATCTTACAAGCTGTTCTACAGTATTTTGGCTAGAAATAGGAATCTCTTCTCTGAAATAAATGCACAAAGTACGTTTTTTTAAAATTGCTATTTTTTAGAGCATAACCTGGGGAAGATCTCATAATTTGAAATATAATACATTTTCTGTTAAGTCATAAGTAAATAGTACCTAGAATAGGATTATGTTTCAAGGTAGACATCTTGCTTAATCATAACTCCTGATTTTTATAGGATTCACTAAAGTATATAATTGAGTTAGACCAGGTGAATTCAGCATTTCAGAGAAAAGTAACCTTAGTTGTGTAGTGGTTGTTGGTTTTTCAGTAACTAAACTATACATTCAAGGCAGAATTGTGGCCCGGTGTATCAGCCTTTCCTACTTCCAACATTTTAAATACATTAACTAAATTAACTGGAAGGAAACATAACATGCTAAAGGATTCACTGACTTGGTTTTCCTTTATTGTGTCAAGGGACATAAAGGAGAAGTTGACCAATTTGTTGAGTCAAGAACTGAGAGCTGGATAGAACCATCTCTTCTCCCTGACTAGAGTCACTGCTTCCAGGCACTGGGAAGCAGTGAATCAGGCTAAAGAACGGTTA
Organism: Carlito syrichta; assembly: GCF_000164805.1. Lineage (NCBI taxonomy): Eukaryota > Metazoa > Chordata > Mammalia > Primates > Tarsiidae > Carlito > Carlito syrichta. The sequence goes on along the minus strand of NW_007246321.1, from coordinate 435,182 downwards.
ACTTATAAGATTCATGTTTAGGTATTTTTTCTGGGGTTTTCTTCACAGAAAAGACATTTCTTTATGAACTAGGTATTAAGTAGCTATGTGTAGTAGCTGAAATGTCGACCCAGGATCTCATCTTCTGTGCTGTTTATGCTTCCATAAGTAAGGCTAGCATTACTGGTAGACAGTAAGAGTCAAATGCTTTGCTATTTTAGGACCATTAGGCAATTAGGTAATCTCTTGGGTCAGGAAACAGTCTAAGAAAGCATACAGCACAGATGAAATGCATTAAGCATTTGTTGAAAAGGCCAGCCATTCAAAATTCTTAAACAATTTATCTTTACCTATTTCTAAAAAGTATTTATTTACTTTCTGGTGATTTGTAATCTAAGCATACAACACATATATCATCTATAGTTACATGTTTACTTATATACATATATATGTAGTTCTCTTTATCACAAAAATAGTTTCTGATATTTTATAGTTTATAAATCATATATATGTAGTCTCATTTGTATTCCCCAATATTTATAAAATCCATTTAATCCATCACCTCATGGATATTGGTAATATGCACGAGACTGTTACACTTGACAGCAGAGTGATTTAAGAATGATTTTTTAAAAAATGATAGTTTCTAAGATGATTTCTTCCCTCTTAAGAAATTTTTAACAGTTTTCCATGTAAAAACACAAAGTTGAGAAGCTTGAGTGGAAATTAGGCCTAAGTACATTTTTACTACAGTACAAATGACTTTTTTTTAACCTCTTTTTTTCTCTCCTAGTTTGGAATTCAAACTAAATGGACATTCTCTTTGCTTTAATTGCATATTGCCCGTGTTTAAAAAAAAAGAAAGAAGTACACCTTGGCATTCTTAATTTCTTTCTTAAATAGCATATGTTTTTTTATTCAGTTGTCTATATGGTGTCCTATCATCTTTAATTCTTCCTCTGCCTTATCTGAAGGCTTAATCCTAGTCTCAGATGCTAGGCCTAACCAAACCTTTGAAAGCAGGGTGGGGTGAAGGGTGGGAGTGAAATTGAGATGATGATAGTTAGGTCTGTACTTCAGTGTCTCAACATCAGGTCAGATCTCACATTGACCTTTTCCACAGTTCTAGTAACTCACCTTCAACACTCCTTGCACCACAGTTCTGGTAACTAACTTTCCATCCTGATAATTTTCCTCATACCCAATTCTACATTCTCATAAGTCTCTCACTCCAGGTATTAAAAGCTTGTTCCTGCACCCTAGCCTCATTATCAGTTGGTAAACTGTTAAGTCCTGTCTGAAACTCTAGTGTTCTTTGTATCTAGATTTCCCACGCTGTGGTTCTTCCATTATGGCTGTTCTGGTTGTATGCCAATGATGTGAACAACTTGCCTTGACTGCCAGCTGCTGTCTGACCAATGCATCTTTCTGTGTACAGTGTTTTGCCTAACTGCCATCAACTCCAGTTACATTTACCCTGGCCCTCAACCTCAATCCTGTTGCTGTTGACCCTTCTTTGTAGTTGTCAGGAGATGTGACATAAATGAAAAACAGCCTTTTTTTTGTATACACCAAAAGCATGAATTTAGGAATAAAAGATTTTGACAATAGTTTCTTTGGCATTATGATCTACATACAACTTAGAAAGTCTTAATAGGATGATGAAGATGAGACTTGCATGAATTTGACATGCAAGTATTATTAAATATGGCTGGATTGAATACAAACAAATGAAAAGAGATAGGTAATGATTCTTGGAATTAATATAAGTACATGGGAAAGAAGAAGTTTTAAAAGTTTAAGAATCTTGTTACATATAAAAGTGGGGATAGATCTTTATTCATGATAAACTTAATAATGAAGATCATTTAATACTTTGACAAGTTTTATATCCTAGCACAGACATTTGCAAACTTCTATAAAAGTCATCTACTCAACTCTGCCAGTGTGGCTTGAAAGAAGTCATAGACAAGAAGTTTGATATAATTTTCACATGACAAAATAGTATTCTTTTGATGTATTTTCGCCCACTTAAAAAAAAAAAAAAAAAGCATGAGCAGTAGCTTATGCTTGTAATTCCAGCACTTTGGGAGGCTGAGGTGGGAGGATCACTGGAGGCCAGTAATTTGAGACCAGTCCAGCATCATAATAGGACCTGGTTTCTATTAAAAAAAAAAAAAAAGTAAAAATTATTGTTAGCTTAAGAGTCATATAAGTGGCAAGCTAGATTTGGCCCATCTGTAGCAATTTGATGATCTCTGTTATATCTTATTGCCTATCTACCCAAGCTTCCAATAGACTAGAAATGTGTATGTATGTTGAGGGTGAGGTGAAGGGGGTGGAAAGCAAAAAATGTTTTTAAAACTTTCTTTATTAAAAAATACACTCAAGCCGGGCTCGGTGGCTTAGCCTGTAATCCCCCGCCTTTGGGAGGCCGAGGTGAGTGGATTGCCTGAGCCCGTGGCTTCGAGACCCGCCTGGGCAGGCTAGACCTCATCTCTACAATAAATAAAAAAATTAGCCGGGCATGGTAGTGCGCGCCTATAATTCCGTCTACTCGGAAGGCTGAGGCAGAAGGATCGCCGGAGCCCAGCAGGTCGAGGCTGCGGTGGCCGGGAATGGCCACTGCACTCCAGTCTGGGCGACAGAGTGAGACTCCAACTCAAAAAAAAATAAAATAAAAAACACTCTGCCTTGCCTAAAAAAATACTCTCCACATGTCTTAAAATATGCAAAATTTTGTTTGAATGTTGAGTCTTTGATTGAATGTTGTTTAAATCTTCTACTAGGGATGTGAAGAATTTTTTTAAAACTTGCCTGGTTTTTATCAAATAACCAAATGGAAATAGGAAGTAGCCAGTAGATTATCTGCAAGTCTAAGCAGAAAAAAACAAACAAAAAAAACTTATAAAAGACAAGGAGTTTTTGAAAAATGAAATAAGGTCCTAGAGAAGCTGTTTCCATCATCTAACCTCAGTTGAATTCCCAAATGGTTAAACTTTGATTATAGAGTTACCCACCTCCAAGTAAAAGCCACATAACACATGGGAGTGATAGAAATGAAACATTGCTGTCTTTTATTTAATAGCAACCTTGTAAATAAATATGAGGGCATCAAATCTCCATTGCTAAAAATAGCAACTATGGGCTGTAAGATTTTTATTATAAGAATGAAGTAAGATGGAGTGGAAAAAGGGAGAAGGGCTAGAGATACAGAAAATAATTTTCTGTACTACGGAAGACTTTTCTCCTATTTATTTACAAGGAATGCCCTCAACTACAACTTATCTAATGGGTCCTGGGACCATATGTGAAATCATAGACCCCCAAAAATATGGGACGGAGAGTAGGCAGCGAAAGACAGATCCAAGTGTTTGTGTTTGATACTTTATTTTCTACAGTGCTCCCTCACTTGTCACTTTCTTTTCTAATCTCTTCAGATTCATTTCTTGCTCTTTTCATATTCATTTTATGTTGCCCCTCTTGGCGTTCCTCTCATTTCTGTGGTTCTTTCTCTCTCAGCTCATTAAAGCTGTTGGAAATCTCCCTTTCTGCTTGCTCTTTTCCTTGTGGTATCTACTAAAACCTCGGAGAAGTGATGTATATTCTGAAACTTCTGCGGGTTTCTAAGTGACGCAGAGCATGCTCAGTAGCTGCATCAGGTTTTCTTCACCAGCAGTTGGCCTGATTCGACCTCTCTAAGAATAGACATTTAACTCTCTGAACTCCTGTTTAAGGATGTAATTCGTTTTGCTCTCTCCTCATTTCCAAGGTTCAAAGGGAAGCACCAAAGATGCCAAGGTCCCACCGCCCTCACAGCCAATGAGGGGCCTGGGAGGGAGGAGCTTGGTGCAGCTCGAGCTTCTGAGGGAATCATCCCCCGTAGATGCAGTGTAGTCTGAGCTCTGCTGCATTTGTCACAGAGAACAAAATAAAAACAAAACAAAACAGTAGAAGAGAAACGCTGCAGACTATGGGACGCTGTAGGACTTCCTTAAACATTTGCTGGGGATTTCTGTGAAGCATGATCTTTTAAAACAAATTCTTTTTGAAGCCGGTTTGGGTGACTGGGAAAATGACACATATGCTAAATGCAGCAGCTGATCGAGTGAAATGGACCAGATCGAATGCTGCTAAGAGGGCTGCCTGCTTGGTGGCTGCCGCATATGCTCTGAAAACTGTCTATCCCATCATTGGCAAGCGTTTAAAGCAATCTGGCCATGGGAAGAAAAAAGCAGCAGTTTATCCTGCAACAGAGAACAGAGAAATACTGCATTGCACCGAGACCATTTGTAAACATTCTTCGCCTGGAGTGAATGCAGATTTTTTCAAACAACTGCTAGAACTTCGGAAGATCCTCTTTCCAAAACTTGTGACCACCGAAACAGGGTGGCTCTGCCTGCACTCAGTGGCTCTAATCTCGAGAACCTTTCTGTCTATCTATGTGGCAGGTCTGGATGGAAAAATTGTGAAAAGCATTGTGGAAAAGAAGCCTCGGACTTTCATCATTAAATTAATCAAGTGGCTTATGATTGCCATCCCGGCTACATTCGTCAACAGTGCAATAAGGTATCTGGAATGTAAATTGGCTTTGGCCTTCAGAACTCGCCTGGTAGACCATGCCTATGAAACCTATTTTACGAATCAGACTTACTATAAAGTGATCAATATGGATGGGAGGCTGGCAAACCCTGACCAGTCTCTTACGGAGGATATTATGATGTTCTCCCAGTCTGTGGCTCACTTGTACTCCAATCTGACCAAACCTATCTTAGATGTAATTCTGACCTCTTACACACTCATCCAAACTGCTACATCCAGAGGAGCAAGCCCAATTGGGCCCACCCTGTTAGCAGGACTTGTGGTGTATGCCACTGCTAAAGTATTGAAAGCCTGCTCTCCGAAATTTGGCAAATTGGTGGCCGAAGAAGCTCACAGAAAAGGCTATTTGCGATATGTGCACTCCAGAATTATAGCAAATGTGGAAGAAATTGCTTTTTACAGAGGACATAAGGTAAGATAGAAATTAAGGTGATGGGTGAAATGTGAGACTGCTCAAGCTGCCACTGCAGTGCTAGATACCATCTGTTGTACTGTTGATGGACCCACTTCTTTAGCGTCTTAGATTCCTCTAACATCTAAACCTATACTAAAATATACTAAACTATATGCTTCATTGCCCTTTTGGTCACAAGCTATTAAAGAATTACAGTGTAAACTTTCCTAAAGTTTCATGAGAATAAAATTTTCAGCACTCCAAAAACGTCTACTTAGCCTGTTACTTAAATACGCTCAGAATAATCTCTAAAGCATTTTCTTGAAACTTTAATACTAACTTGATAGGTGCTCCCAGAGCATAAGAAGAAAATATATATTTGGAAACTAAGACTAAACACATTTCCATTGAGGTGGGAAATTTAGGGTAGTAGTCTTTGTTATTGATGTTCCTTTTGTTGTTTGGGAAGGGAAAAAAAGCCACACATTCATATGGAAGGCAATTTTAACAATTTTACATGTTTGATCAATGTGGAGTGTCCTCTGTCCTAAGAAGTGCAGGAGCATGTCTCACAAAAATGATATTTTCATTACTTTTCATTTCATTTTTATACAAAATATGTTCAGCACCATATTTTTGACACAAATGAAAAGTGGCAGTGAAATGAAATTTTGCCTAGCTTTGAAGGAAAAGCTGAGAGTAGAAAGGAAATGAAGAGGACAAAAGGAGTTCCAGAATGTTACTTTTAAATATTAAAGAATTTTAACACTAAGCAAATTCCTAAAACAATTAGCCCAAATACACATACAGTGCATGAGATTAACTTCTGAATATGAAATATCACCAAAAATTTGTGGGCAATGCATCTGTACTCTTAATCCAAATGACTTGGAAAATGAAGTAATAAAGTATTCAAATGATGAGGACAGCACTTTAGTCATTAAGCAGATTTCATTTTTAAAACATTTGTAATGATCAGTTTTTTTATAGGAAGACCAATCTGAAGAAGAAAATTTTAAGTATATTTAGAACTTGTGTACTCCCACTTAAAAATTTGCCTCACATATTGTATTAATCATATTGATTTGTCATTATTCTTGAATTATTGAGCTTAGAGATGTAAATTATAGTGTGCTTAAGCTTCTTGCCTGAAAGACAAAATCCAGCAAATCAAAGGTGGAGTCTAATTATATTTATATATGTAATATATAAATATATGTATATATCACGTGTCTGTTTTCAAATATTTTTGGTATGATGAAGGATAAAGTTCTAATATTGTTTATTCATGTCTTACAGAATATCACTTAATTTTAACATTTTATATTCAAACTTTGAAATATAATTATAAATCACTTATATGTCTTTTGTACACAATATTATATTCACTGAATAGCATTACTTTAAAAAAAAAATACAGGTGTGACCAAAACTAAATAATGCCTAATACTGATATTAATCTGACGTATTGGTTGTTAAAACTCATAGATAATGATATATCAAGTAAAATAAATCATTATATACATATCATTAAAGAAAGTCCTCAAGCACAGGCAGTATTCTTTTTATAGCTCATGCTAGGTCAATTTTATCTCTTTTTTCTTCTATAGGTGGAAATGAAGCAACTCCAGAAAAGTTACAAAGCTTTAGCAGATCAGATGAACCTCATCTTATCTAAACGATTGTGGTACATCATGATAGAGCAGTTCTTGATGAAGTATGTTTGGAGCAGCAGTGGACTAATTATGGTGGCTATACCTATTATCACTGCAACTGGCTTTGCGGATGGTGGTAATGACATTTATGTTTAGTCTTAAATATATATTTAACATAATTTTCTTGAAGTTGTCATGCTCATTTTGTGTGAGCAAAACTGTATGCATAGCCCTTATTCTATAGTTATTAGTGATCAAAAACAATGGCAAACTTTGCAATATCCAGTAATAAGACCAGCAGCATCAAAGAAGGAGACAAGAAGCTCAAAGAACTTTCCATTTCTGAGATATTTTAGAGATCTCTGATGCAGTGTTTCTGGGAGTTGAATTTGAGTGATTTTAATTATACTTCCTAATATAGAATGAGTCTCTACATTTAACCTCAAAGTAAGTTAATGCCTTCAGAAAGAGTATAACACAAACTCTCCTCATATGAGTCTGAGTACTACATATACTATATATTTAGTCTGTTAGTATTCTATCACTGAATTTGCCCTGATATATGACTTGAGGTCAGTTGACTAAATTAGGCAACTGGAAATATTGTTTCAGAGAATGCTTAAATGCTGTGGTACAAGGTCTCCTCTAATTTATGAGTAATACAGATAATCTCCTGTGCAGCCTGAGTTGGTGCTTTTATAGGGGTGGAGGTTGTCAAGCTTTAGCTGTCTCACTTTATCCTATCACTGTCTTGACAGTTTTTGCCAACATTTTTTCTTCCTTTAGAATAACTGAGAAAAATAAGGGCAAGGAAGAAAAGACAATGTTATAATGTATCATCCTTGAATGGGAGTTTAGGTCTTAGTTGATTGGGACAGAGGGGAATTAAAGAAGAATTTTCTACTCTTCCTCCAAAATAAACAGCCCCGTCTCTCTCTTTAAAAAATCATTTGGCTAAAATTGGCCTTGGTGTTGAAAGAGCTAGACAAGCATAGGGCTTTGTAGTGAGACAGAGCTTTCTTCAACTTTTGGTTCCCCCTCGTCCTGCCTGTATTGGTCTCTAAACCTCAGTTTCCTCATCTGTAAAATGAGAACTAGAAAGTCTACTTAAAAGCATTTTTGTGAGGAATGATTTAGTAGCATGTTTATAAAGTATAGAGCATATTGTACTCAATATATGGTAATCATTATGAGCTATAAAACAAAAGGAGCACTAAGAATGATGTAACAGAATCCACACTATTTTATAGTTATTTTTGGTATAGAATTAAGGATTAATAGTCACTTGTTTAAAGTGATCTAATAAAAACAAGTAAAAATTGCAATATGCTTTACTGTTTTGAAACAATGCTTCAATGCTTTAGCCAATTCTTACAAAAACACTTGTTAAATTTGTCTTTCTTAACTTGAAAATGTTCACTTTAGCATATTAGTATTTGTCCATCCTTATTTGTGGTAAATGCTACACATATATCAGTTATACTCCACAACTGAACTAACAGACAATATATATTTAGGCCACTGAGAAAATTGAATTTTATTTAACTTGGTGTTTTAAAATTTACTTTTAACGAGTATCATTTAAAAATTTTATGTTGGAAAAGGCATTGTTAGTAATAGTATTATAAACATAGTCCTTTCATAATGGATAAAAATAAAATACTTCAAAAGAATATTAGAAAAAAGGACACGAACCTATGACCTTAAGATTAGTTTTGTCAAAGAAATGCCAAAATCAACAGATATTTGTTAAAAAGTAATTCATTAAAGTAAGACTATTCATTAGAAAGTTTCATATGTAATGTATATTAGAGACAATCCCAAAGATCATGTTCAGTGCTTGGATACTCTGGTCTTATTTAAAAACCCTGGAGTATTCAACATAGAACAGAGAAAATGCAGCTATTAGTGGTGACAAATTAACCCCACAGAGACCAGTAAGAAGTAAACAATGTTTGCAAAGAATCTAACAAGCTTACTTAACAAGATGTAATAAGATATTTAAAAATAAATCCTACAAATCCTGAAAATACTTTTAAATTAAGTAAACAGCGTTAAAGTTTTAGACTGAAATTATAATAATCACATTGATACAAGTGAAACAAAGTATTTCTTAAAGCTTTTCTCAAAAACATTTAGACAGAAAAAAGTAATGTAAGAATTTTAAGAAAAAAAATGAAATTATATGGCAGAACATTATTTGAGAATGTACTTCAAAATCTGTAATACTGAAGGTGACTGTGTGTTTATAATGTTTGGGTATATGTATGTAAATTTTCCCCTAAATATATTTGCCCTACAATGAAAGCTCATATGACTCCACATGAAAATACTAAGTTATTTTACTCAGACAAAACAGTTTATTTTTCAGGTTTTAGGTCTTAGAATTACATATCATATATTCTAATCTAATCTTCAGTCATATTTTGCACTTACATCTTTAGTTGTCCCTTATGTTAGAAGTAAAATGTATGCATGATACTATATATTTTAAGGCAAAAGAGGTAGAAAAATAGGTGAGTAAGAGAGGAATGGCAAAGAGAAAAGGGGGAAAAGTAGGATAGAGGGAAAAAAGAGAATAAAGAAGCAGATGACTTCAAATCTTGGCTCTGCTATTTAATAGTTATCCATCCTTGGGAAAGCTACATAAACTTTATATGTCTTGGTTTTCGTATCTTAACTATTATATATATAATATAATTAGCCTTATCTTAACTATTATATACATTAATATTATAACTATTATTATATGCATAATAGTTAAGATAGGGCTAATTATATATATCATTCCAAATTGTTATGAAATTATATACAGTTTACTTAATGTGATTTGAAACAGTTCTTGGCAAGTAGTAAGAAAAATGGAAGCACTTGTTAGTATTTTTTTATATTCTTACCCTGTGGGCTCCCGAGTCATGTTACCTGAAATCATATACTGGCTCTTTTTCTTACTAAGCTGTGACTTTGGGCAAATCATTAACCTTCTTGTCCTTCAATTTCCTCATTTCCAAAATGGGAGAAATTATAGTGGTAGTGTTATGAGCAGTAAAACTGAGCTAGACTTAGAATGGTGCCTGGCTCACAGATGTTCAATAGATGTTTGCTAACATGATCAGTGTTCTGGTTGAAAGGAGCAAGGGATTTGAAAATGATAGGAGGTCAGAGGTGAACATGTAGATTTGCTGTCCCATCCACCTAAAACTTTAAGTTAAATCTTATGGTAAGAACAGGATTGTGTTTATATTCAAGTTCACATTATAATACTGCATACAGGACATGCAATTTTCATATCAGAATAGGAGCTTTCAGGTCATCCAGTAAACCCTACTTTTTTTTTTTGCAGTGGGTATTAGTAAGAGCACTGATGTTAATGTTTTTGTCCATATCTTTTGGTACATATATACATATTTAAGGGTACTTACCTAGGAGTAAAGCTGATAGATTATAGGCTATGCATGGGTTCAGCTTTAGAAGATTTGGTAAAAGTTTTCCCAAAAAAGTTCTTACAACTTGCATTCCCATCAGCAGTGTATGAGAGTTCCAGTTCTTCCACATATTTGTCAGTGTTTGATATTGTTACCCTTTTTCATTTTGGAAATTCTCATGAATGTGGTGGTACTTACTGTGGGGTTTTTTTGTTTTGTTTTGTTTTGTTTTTTGAGTTGGAGTCTCACTCTGTCGCCCAGACTGGAGTGCAGTGGCCGCTCCTGGCCACCGCAGCCTCCCAACCTCTATCTCCTCCGGCGATCCTTCCGCCTCAGCCTACCAAGTAGCTGGAACTACAGGCGCGTGCTACTACACCCGGCTAATTTTTTGATTTATTATAGTGATGAAGTCTCATCAAGTTGCCCAGGCGGGTCTCGAACCCGTGGGCTCAGGCAATCCACTCACCTCAGCCTCCCAAGGCATGGGATTATAGGCTGAGCCACCCATCTGGTTTACTGTGGTCTTAATTGCATTTATTTGATGACTAATGAGGTTAAGCATGTGTATTGGTTTACCGGCCATTTCAATATCCTTTCTTATTAAGCGCCTTCAAATGCTAATTTAAAAATTGGCTTCTCTGTTTTTTGTTATTGACTTATAAAAGTTTTTGTGTATTATATAATTAGTCTTTTGTCAGATATGTATTCATGCACACCAAACACACATACACTTTTAATCTCAAATACCTTTTTCTACTCTATGTCTTGATTTTGTACTCTCTTAATGATATCTTAGAGAAGTTTATATTTTAATGTAGTCTAATTTATCAATAGTTTTCTTCATGGTTAGTAGTTTTATGTCCTATATAAGGAATATTTGCCTAATTCAAGGCAATGAAGATATTCTCCTATTTTATCTTATAGAAATTTCATTGGTTTTTCCTTTCACATTCAGATCTTTAATCGTTTAGAATAGATGTTTACATATGGTGTGAGATAGGTGCAGGTCATAAGTTTTTGTTGACATTTGTCAAGATGACAAAGATAAAAATAAATGAAGAAATATAAACTCAGATTGTAAGTTTAAAATGTACAAAGGAATAATCTTACATTTTTATTTTTAAAAAATTAATATAACATTTCTTTTTTAATTTTAGCATTTTAGAATACATGTGAGGATTTGCTATATAAGTATATTGTGTAAAGGTGAGGTTTGGGCTTCTAGTGAGCCTCCTCCCCTCAATATTGGCATGGTACCCAGTGAATGGTTGTGTGCTCCTTATCCTCCCTCCTTCCCTTCCTTCTTTAGGTAAAATGCAGGTGTCTTTTTGGTGGACTGATTTATGTTCCTTTGGGTATATTCCCAGAAGTGGGATTGCTGGGTCAGATGGTAGCTCAATTTTTAATTATTTGAGAAATCACCACACTGCTTTCCATAGACGTTGAACTAGCTTACATTCTGACCTATGATGTAGAAGTATTCCCTTTTCTCCATAGCCTTGTCAACACCTATTGTTTTTTGACTTTTTAATGATAACCATCCTGACTGGTATGAGGTGGTACCTCATTATTGTTTTGATTTGCATTTCTCTGATGATTAGTGAAACTGAGCATTTTTTCGTATGTTTATTGGCTGCTTGCTTGGATATCTTCCTTTGAGAGGTTCATGTCCTTTACCCACTTTTTATTTTTATTTTTTTTTGAGTTGGAGTCCCACTCTGTCACCCAGACTGGAG
>NW_007246321.1:393032-423234 GCF_000164805.1 Carlito syrichta | reverse complement strand
GTCTCGAACCCGCGGGCTCAGGCAGTCCACTCACCTCAGCCTCCCAAAGGCACGGGATTACAGGCTGAGCCACCGAGCCTGACTTTTTTACCCGCTTTTTAATGGGATTGTTTGTTTGTTTTTTCCCTATCCATTCGAGTTCCTTGTAAATCCTGGATGTTGATGCAGAACTTGCAAATATTTTTTCCCATCCTGTGGGTTGTCTCTTTACTGTCTTTATGGTAGCTATATTTGTGTAAAAAGTTTTTAGATTGATAAGGTCTCATGTGTCAATTTTAGATTTTGCTGTAATTTATTTCTACAAAGCAGTTTTAGGTTGACAAAAAATTGATCAGAAAGTACAGAATTTCTAAATACCTTCTTTCCCTTGTAGTTTCACCTATTATTTATATCTTGTGTTAGTGTGGAAAATTTCTTACAACCGACAAACCAATATTTATATGTTATTAACTAAAATTTATAATTTATATTAGAGTACACTCTTCATGTGGTACAGTTCTAAGGGTTATGATAAGTGTATACAGCTATAACCTTAGTTTTAAAATTCTTTCTCAGCCGGGCTCGGTGGCACAGCCTATAATTCCAGCACTTTAGGAGGCCGAGGCGAGTGTGTTGCCTGAGCCCGCAGGTTTGAGACCCACCCAGGCAACTTGGTGAGACCTCATCTTTACAATAAATAAAAAAACTTAGCCAGTCATGGTAGCTCATGCCTGTAGTTCTGCTTACTTGGAAGACTGAGGCAGAAGAATCACCAGAGCCCAGCAGCTCGAGGCTGTGGTGGTCGGGAGTGTGCCACTGCACTCCAGTCTGGGTGACAGAATGAGACACCAACTCAAAAAATAAAAAAATAAAATTCTTTCTCACCTTTTCAGTGAAATAACAAAAGATATAACCCGTTTTCAATATATTCTTTTTACTATCGTAGTTCAAAAGTAGCAGTAAAATGAACAGGTATAATGTTAAACATTAAATCCTCAAATGAAGAATTTTTGACAAAATAGTTAAAATATTTGGTGAGGACAACAAAATGTGTTGACCTAGGATACAAACTGATTAGTATTTTAGGTTGTAGATTTATATCTCTGACACTAAGGAATCTGGCCCTGTCATAGAGGTTGGGCAGTTGACTGTTGTGTACATAACATACTACTGGCAGTGTTCTCACAGTACCTGCCAAAGAACAGTCAGTATAATAAAAGTCACATGAAAAATGTGAGAAGCTATTTGTTTTTTTATTGCTAGAAACATGAAGAAAACCCAATGGACGTTAATCTGCCAAAGTAACATGAAAATGACCATGCCATGTGAAACACCAGTCCATTCATGCATTGTTTTTTTCTTAGCAGAGGCCGTCAGTGAAAACTATTATTCAAACTCCTTTTAACCCAAATTCATAAAATTCCATAATTATCTTAGATTGTTACCCAGATTCTCTATGAGTCAAAAATATCCTTATTGTTTTAACTGATACAACAATTCACTATTTTGGTACTTTTAGATGGATATCTAAAATTTTACGCACATTTAAAAGTCTTTAAGAATATCTATGTTATGTTCCCAGTCTATTTATATAATCACATCTTCTTACTGGTATAAACCGGTGTTCATCAGCCATTTCCCCCCTCTTTTTTAAGTAAAATAGTTAACTTCAAGGTCACTATTGGAAGTTCTCTAGAGCAGTGATTAGCAGTTTAGCTACTAGGAGCCATATTGGTCTATGGTTAAAGGTCTCCATGAACTCATGATGATTCTGATACTCAGTGAAATCAGTGTCTGATTTCATGACCAATTTTTCATTCAATTAGCATCACTTGAAATGTCCCTCCTCTGTGCCATTGTTTATGCTATGCTTGTGATCTCTTAAAGTTATGTTACATGCAACCTTCAAGGCCTCCTATCAAAGTGTACTCTGCTATTAAGCATTTCCTGTATCTTGCAGCAAGTAATAAATTCTGCCTTCTCCAAACGCTTTACGTTAACTCTCATCATAAGCTGTCCTGCATGGTTGTTTAGGAATTTACCATTTCTCTCCTACTAAGCTGTAAGCTCCCTCAGGAGAGAACCTTAAAAATCACATTTATCCCTGTATGTCCCACAGTATCTTGTCTATTTTCTTGCACATTTAAGTATTTGGTAAAAAAATCTAGTGGGTAGGCCAGGCAGTGGCTCATGCCACTTTGGGAGCCAAGCACTTTGGGAGGCTGAGGCAAGATGATTACCTGTGTCCAGGTCAAGACCAGTCTGGGCAACATGGCAAAACCTCGTCTCTATTTAAAACAAAAAAAATCTTAATCTTATATTTTGCATGGATCTCTTTCAAAATAAGCTGAGCTATCCATAAGCAAGTAAAGGTAAAAAGATCTGGTAATTATACAAATTATGTATTTGTACAATTATGTACAAATTATGTAGTTGCATTGTTATGGGGCACACCTTTGAGATAGAGAATATTAAAAATGTGCCTATGGCTATCTATATCTTTGCTAATTTCTTCATTACTTTACAGTATATAACTTCGAATTTTGAAGATAGTTTATGGAAGGACCAGGTAGTGAATCAAAGTAATGGAAATATTTAAGTAACAACCTGGAGAATACAACTTTGAAGAATAAAACTAAAATCGAGTAGATATACAATAAAAACTAGAGAAAAGTTGATATTTAAAGCACTTACTGTGGGCCATGTATTGGACTAAGGCTTCATTTGATTTTTACCATTAACACTTATAACTCTAAGAGATAGAGTTGTCTGAAATAGTACTATTATGTTCCTCATCTTACAAATGAGGAACAAATACGTATGAAGAGGATGTGTCTTATACCGCTTACTGTACTACTTGTCCATAAGTGGTAAAACCTGGATTAAAACCTAGTCTGATTCCTAACTCTTAACAATAATTCTGCATTGACAGTAATTTAGGATGCTAATCCATACATTCATACATCCACTCATTCATCCATTCAATACACATTGATTACTATGTGTTAGACACTATGCTGAATGCTAGGCATAAAGAATAAAGTACAGTCTTGACTCTAAAGTCCACTGAAAGAGACAGATAAGGATTTTCAGGAAAACTTGTACTAAAGAGCTAACTCTTAAAGAAGGAGAGTTAGGCGGAAAAGGTTAGTAATATTTATCGACCAGATCAGTAGTATTTTATTGCTTCCTCCTAAGGCCAGGGAATTAGACATGGAAAGGGTTGAAAAAAATACTAAAAGAAAATAAGTCTTAGTTCCTATAAATTTAGTCGCCTTAAATCTTCTTTTAGAAAAATAATAAAACAAAAGGAAGCTTTAAACAAAATCTAGTACAAATACTGTATTTTGAATAATTCATCATATATTTAGAAAATTGCTGATACCAATGAAAAATTAATATGTGATTGTTTTAGCCACAATTTAGTTTGTGTAAAGTAAAACATTCAGTTACTCAAGAAAACTCAATAGTTTTGTAATTTGCTTTTAGATCTAAAGGATGGCCAAAAACAAGCTATGGTTAGTGAACGGACAGAAGCTTTTACCACTGCTCGAAATTTATTGGCCTCTGGAGCTGATGCTATTGAAAGAATTATGTCTTCATACAAAGAGGTACTTGGATTTCTTGTTGTCAATTCAATTAATGTGAAATTTATAAAAATCAAGCAAAATGTAAGTTACCAGATATACTTAGTATGTTGGAAATATATCTTTTCTCTGCCAAAAATTGCAAAGAATGTAATCAAGCTTAAGGGCAGGAATTCCCATGTGTAATGCTGATAATACCCTTTATTTTTCATACTATCAATTGTTACTCCTCTTCTTCTGCCTGTAATATGACATGTTTGTTTTTAGATTTTTAAAACTTTTTTTTTTTTAATCTTATTTTATTTTTAGTTGAGCCTCACTCCATCACGCAGGCTGGAGTGCAGTGGCACATTCACAGCTACCCCAGTGTCAAGCTGCTGGGCTCAGGCAGTCCCTTCGCCTCAGCCTTCCAAGTAGCCAGAACCACAGGCCCGCGCTACTCGGCCCGGTTAATCATTTTTTAATCTATTGTAGAGATGAGGTCTTGCCAAATTGCCCAGGCTGTACTCGACCTCGTGGGCTCAGGCAATCTCCTCACCTTGGCCTCCCTAAATGCTGGGATTATAGGCTTGAGCCACTGCACCCGGCCTGTTTTTAAATTTTAAATAAACACTTAGTTATGAGTTCTGAAGGCAGAGTGCCTAAGTTTACATTTGTGCTCCAGTGTTTACAAATTGTGTGACCTTGATCAAGTTCCTTATTCCATCTGTATCTGATTTCTCATCTATAAAATAGGGATAATGAAAACAGTGACTTTGTAACTCACTGTTGCAAGTTAATGCATGTAGACCACTAAAAAAGTATATATTAAACACTCAGTAAATGTTAGCTAATAAAATTACTTATATATATTGTAAACTTTTACCCATCCTTCATTGATGAAGCCTTATCAACCATATATAAAGTTTTATGCTATTCCACATTCTCCCTGCCGTCCCTGCAGTTTGGTTCTTCCTTCTCTGTGTTCATCTTTGTATATAACCAGTGTTCTACCACATTATAATTGTCTATCTCCTGCATCAGACCACCCCGAGCTCCTTGAAGCAGGAACTGTCTTGCTCATCTTTACATTCCTAATATCAACTTTAATACTTGGAATATTATACGTGGTTAATAAATATCTGTTAATAAAATAGTAATAGGACCTGCAGATGTCATAGGGCTAAGATTAAAATCTCTTAATTCAATTTATATATTATATACTATTTCCCATAAAAGTCATTCTCACTATTGATTACTTTTGTGGCTTTCATATCAATATAAAATCTAGAGCATCATTATAAATTTTATAAAATCTAGAGCATCATGATAAATTTAGCTACCTATTACATGAGCCTTAAATAACTATATAAAAGAGTTAAACTAATTTTGTGATTTTATAACAGATCTTTTCAGTTTATAACAACTGATTTATTGAATATTTTTTAAACAAGACAGTTATTCAGATTTTTAGATTTTTAAATTAACAAAAATTTTTTTTAGGCAGGCACAGTGGGCCTCATTTGTAATCCCAGAATTTTGGGAAGTGGAGACAAGAGAATTGCCTGAGCCCAGGGATTCAAGACCAGCCTGGGCAATTTGGCAAGATTCCGTCTCAGCATATCAAAAAAATTAGCTAGGCATGGTGGCGCATGCCTGTAGGTTAGGTACTTGAAAGGCTGAGCTACCAAGTTGCCCAGGCTGTACTCAACCTCATGGTCTCAGGCAATCTCCTCACACCATGGCCATGATCGTACCACTTCACTCCAGCCTGGGCAACAGAGTGAGACTCTCACTCAAAAATTTTTTTAATTAAAAAAAACTTTCAAATAGTAATTTCGATAATCTAGAAACACAATCTTTGGGATAGGGTTTTTTTTAATGTAATAAATGACTTAATATTAAAATTGAATGACAATTCAAATATTTTTATCACATTAAAATACTCTGCTAAATTACAGAAAGCATATTAATTAGTTTTTCTAGATTGTCTCCAACTCAACAGATTGCATCTTGGTTTATTTTGCCTGAATTTATTTTCAACCATAGAATGTTCACTTTTAAAAAGTCTTATACTGTTGTGACAGCGCATGAAAGCATCCACCATGCCTTCTCTGCTAGACCAGAGGGACCAATTAGGGTTCTAGGGCAAGCAACCTGTTGTGTATCCCAAAGCAGTTTGTCCACAGGCACATTCTTAGTATATTTTCAGACACTCCTTACTCTCTCCACCTTCCATCCTGGTCCACTAACTCATTGCCTTCTGGTTGTCTTGAACTGACCTCTATTTTTGGTTTTGAATTTATTTTGTATGTAAATATTTATAATTGCTCAAGTGTCTTTTGAATATGTATTTTGTTAATTCTTTGTTTTCTTCTTGGGAACGCAATAGGTTATTCTAGATAACATTTTAGAAATTATTCTTTTAATAGCTATAACATTAACATATAGAAAATGAATAATAGTGTAATTACAGATCTTTCAGTAGAAACATGAGGTGGAAGGGTACAATGACCATTTGTATACCTAACCCTGAATTGTACCATACATCTTTAAAATAAAAATTAAAAAAAAAAAAAAAACATGCAGTGGAAAGCTTTTAACAATAACACCTGCTCATTTACTGCTGAAGTTGTGTACACACAGAAATCTTACATAAACATCAGCATTGTTGTATGATCGCACAATTTATAAGAAACATTTCTTAGTGGTATGCCTTACTTATTGGTACCCGTTTTCTAGTTTTCGTGCATTCTTTGTCACTGAGAAACATGTTCTTGATAGTTTGGTCTCTTTTCACAGAACCCTGATAACAACAAGGTGTTCTCTTTATAGAAATACAGCAGGAGGCTAACCCAAATCGGACAGCTGGCAGAACAGGAGCAAGGCACCATTCCATTGAGCCTTATGGACTAAAGCAGAGATTTATCTCATCTTATCTTATAATCTTACCTAGAGAAAAATAATATATTTAATGTTTTTCTTTGGGCATATAAGTCATGTTTGGTTTTAAAAGAAGCTGGATTGTGGGATTTGTGCTGAAAAAGGGTTTGAAGCTTTTCACTGAGCTCACTCAATATTGATGTCCTTTAGCATAGGTATTTTCTCTGGCCATATATAAAAATTTTGAAATGAGTTTGGCTCAGAAATTTATTTCATAAGAAAAAAGTATTTTTCTTCACATAAAATCTTCTATTTTAAATATAAAAACTTACCAGTAGTACAGAATCATAATTTTATTTAATGGCCTTAAGATTTTCACAAAATTTCTAATTTTTTGAAAATGAAATTTGTTATATAAACAGGGGCCAAATCAGAAATTTGACTGAAAGATCCTTAAATCTCACCAATATTCTGAAATCTTTATATTTCATTTTGAATCCTGACTTGAATAAATAATTTTTATGTGCTTTATGATTCCAGTCAAACTTACATTGACATCTTGCTGTATTGCTCTTTTGGTAAGCTTTTTACTGTCATTTGTTTTAGTTCTCAGATGTATTTTCTATTTCTCATGTGTAGTAAATAGGATCTTTAACGTTTAAATCAAGAAGCTTATATGATTACATATTTATTTAAAAGTCTAAATTCTGTATATTAACTTTATTTTATCCCTCTGTGTTAATTTTAGATCACTGAATTAGCAGGCTATACTGCTAGAGTGTACAATATGTTTTGGGTCTTTGATGAAGTAAAAAGAGGCATTTATAAGAGAACTGCTGTCATTCAAGAGTCTGAAAGTCATAGCAAGAATGGAGCTAACGTAGAATTACCTCTCGGTGACACACTGGCAATCAAAGGTATGTAATTAATTTTTTTTACATATTTCCCATATTTAAGTGTTTATTTTATCAACAGAACCAAAATTTAAGAAGGTACTTTTTAATAGTTACAAGGAACCAACATTTAGAAAACCAAGACTGTTTAAACAGCAGTTGCTAAGTTTAGGATTGCAATTTGAGGGATGGTGACTAACATCACCATAAAAATGTTATACTACTTTTATTTAAAATGAAATTTTCAGAATTATTTTTAGAAATTGCACATATGGCAGTGGCAGAATGAATTGTCTACTTTTAAAATTCAACTAAGAAATAGTACTAGAGCTAACGTCATATTGTTCTTCATTACCCTATGTTTCTAAACTTACATTTGGTTATCATTTTTTTTTAATTTTAAAGATGTGGGGTACAATTCAGGGTCAGGTATACAAATGTTCATTATGTAGGTACCCTTGTTGATGAGGTGTGCCCCCACTCCCCTGGCAGTTTCCTTCAACTTGGTTATCATATTTTTAAAAATTGTATTATTCTATGCTTTAATTCCCTTTTTGCAGTACTATGTTTTTTTATGTAAGAAAGATTAATTTAGGGAAATAGAGTAGTTGTAAAAGGTATGACAGGGTTATATCAGATTAAGTTTAGCTTTGCTATTATAGTGGTGTTCACACTAGATTACTATAAAATAATGTTTCCCAGAAAGATTTTCCAAATAGAAAATACATTAAATTTTACTTCAGATATAGATGTCTATATTTACATCTGTTTCTATGATGTATTACTGTGAATTAGCATTATAACTGAACTGTTATACTGTATTATATTTTAAATTATTTAATCAGCAACATGTGATAACTTTTGTAATTGAAACTTTTCCTTAATTATAGGAAAAGTTATTGATGTGGATCATGGAATTGTTTGTGAAAATGTTCCCATAATTACACCAGCGGGAGAAGTGGTGGCTTCCAGTCTAAACTTCAAAGTAAGATGATATTCAAGAATCTTCTGATTGTTGCCATCACACTAATACAAAACAACTCAGAATTCATGTACCTTATATTAAATACTTGGAGGAGCATATGGAAAGGAGGGGAAGTCAAGAAAGGTATGCACAGTGGCTCAATTACAGAAGCAGTTACTTCCTCAGAAAGCAGAGAGAAAAGAGGAACTTGATTTCTACTGCTTTATTGCCAGGTTGAAAATCAAAATTACAATGCACAAGGTAACTTTTGGGAACAATAGGAAATTTCCTCAGAAATTTGTATCTGGAAATAAATTTTAACTTTTTTTCTTATAGGAATTACTAAAAAATTAAGTTTGTACTGCAATACAGTTACTAAAATATGAGGGTTAAAATATAAATTTCAAACATACATTTTAGAATTCAAATATAAATAATTTGCTGACAAGCATTAACACCTGTAATGAAGGTAGTGGAACTTAGTTCAAGGATATGACTGTTCTTGATAATAGAATTACAAACAGGACAACATATATGCTAATGATTTCAGTGTGGACCTTAGTCAAGGTTTAATTAGTAAAGATGCATTTGCAAATAAATAGGGTTGCTGGAAGTTGAAAGGAGAGGATATGCTTCACTGAATAGGGGAAAATCCTCTGTTAGTAAATTTAAAAGAAATTATGTTTTAACTGCAATTTAGTCAGACTTTATTTTTCCATTTATAGGCCTATACAGTGGTTTAATTATTTTATTAGGATCTGGCCACAAGTTATTAATGGCAAACGTGGAACATCTATTTATTAATAATTCAGCAATTTATGATTTATTACTTTTGTATAAAGGGTTTGTTTTATAAGATTAAGTTTAGGTCTTATAATATCAGTTTGAATTCTGCCTACTAACTACATTATTGTGGCACATCGCTCTCTTTCTGTGGAGAAATTTAGAGCTCAGTTTCTTTATATAAAATGAACTAAAAATACTTAATCTAGTGAAAGTACCTTATACCTTTTGAGATACTTTAAGAACATTATTACAGTATACTCTTTTGATAATTATTTATTTCAACTCAGACTGGGAACTATATTTAAATTCCTAAGTCTCTAAAATATGATAGAAAGTCTTAATTCATCTGCATAGCTTGAAAATTAACAAGTTTCTAGAGGAAAAGATTCTCATCCCTTTGTTAGCCTCAGAATTAAAAAATAATTTGCAGAAGAAAATTCAGTAAGTGTGAGAATTTTTTTGCCTCACATGCACTGTTTAATAAGCATCAGAGAATTCAGGCTGAGAAAAATTAATATTAGTATAGAAAAGTCTTCATCTACCAATAAAAATGTATTAAATTTCTGAGAATTCCTAATAGAGAATGACCCTATTAAAATATTTTGTGAATGTGCTTTTCATCATGACATATATCTTTTGAAAATAATTTGAAAAATATTTATTCTCCTACAAAATTAAACTTTCTTAATCTTTTCTCTAGTGAAAGAGTACAAGCAGATCACAAAATTAATTCTTTCTTGGTTCTTGCCAGAATTTTCTTGGGATTCATACAGTTTAATACTCTTTCATCTTTGAGTTTTCAGTATTATATATTCTACATTATTGATACTTGGATATTCTGTACAACACTACATCTATAGCAACCTTTAAATTTTTGCCTTTAATACTTCCATATTATTTTTTTGTGTCACTGATTATAAAATATCATTTGTCTTTGATAGAATTACGTCAAAATTTTAAATGGTGTTTCTATTTCTTGTTCTTCACAATACTCTTTAAATACCATAGTAAGACAATTTCTCTGTTTTATTGTGTGCAATGGGAACTTATGAAATTTAACATTTAAATATAATTAAGATAGGAAATAAATGGAAACATCCAATAGATAATAGATAAATAACCTTTGTTTTATTTATGAATATTATATGTATAATATTGATATATATGTTATATATAATATTCTATATATGTGTGTGTTTTAATTCATCCCTAGACATAAGGCTAAATTATAATTCTCTTGCTTTCCTCTCTCTTTGGCTTGGTAAATATATTTTCTCCATCTGTGAATAAAGCAGAATTAGAATCATCTTCTGTCTCTGATTATGGTCTTTAGTGATTTCTGTAGCATTTCAGACTGCTGAAGTACAAAATTAAACAATCCAGCTGGCTCTTCGGATAACTGTGCTTTGTAACTAATAACTCCAATTGACTTTCAGTTGCATTTGAATTCAGTATACATTTAATCAAATATTTATATAAAAAACAAAATTTCATATATCTTAGTTTACAATTTTATTGTTCATCTTGTTTCCCATGCAATTGTTTTTCTGCATATGTATGTGGTATCTGATAACAAGACCTCAACTAAAATTTTGGAAAGCCAGTGCTCATTCCAAGAAGATCCATTTTCTTTGGAATTCAATTACTTCATGACATTTTTAGCTTTAGAAAATATTCAAAGGCTGAACTTGATGTTCTCAACCCCAGTATATTTTTCTTTGATTTCTTGCCCATCCTAGGTTATCATGTGTTGGAAAGTTTTTTTAAAATAAATCACTTTTAAATACTACCAAAAGAAATTATTTTTAAATATTGCAGTTTGTAATTTTATTTCTTACTTTAGGTAGAAGAAGGAATGCATCTTTTGATAACTGGCCCCAATGGTTGTGGGAAAAGTTCTCTCTTCAGAATTCTAAGTGGACTCTGGCCTGTGTATGAAGGAGTCCTATATAAACCTCCTCCTCAACATATGTTCTATATTCCACAAAGGTAGGTATTTTTTATATTATAGGAAAAAAATTTCATTTTTTTCTTGAATTATCTTGATTCACTAAGACCTTTAATATATATACCTTTAAAGATGTTTTCATTGAGAGAAGCTATTAAGAAAATAAAAATTCAATTATCCCCCCGATCTTTTACTGCTTTGATTATATTAGTATCTAGGACAATTCCACTTCTTTTCATTTTCACATCTGTCCAGAATACTCAAAGTTTGTAGATGTTAGTCTTAAGGAATTGCAAGCAGGCTGTTTCTTTTTTTATTATTTTAAAGATGTGGGGTACAAGCCAGGATTGGGTACATAAGTGGTTTATGTACAGGTGACATTTAGACCTCCCATTGGACCTCATTTCACCTGGATTAGGATCAGGCACCCTTATTGATGTTATGTGTCCCCTCTCCCTCCCCCGACAGTATCCCCCTACTGCCAGTCCCTTTCTTGTAGTATTATGCTAGATGTTCAGGGTCCACTTATGAGACTGTTTCAAAGAATGATTACATTGCCTGAGATATCAGATTATCTCTTTTTGCAGAAAGAAGTGGTACTTGTATAGTATAAAGATTTCTCCATCAAGTTAGTTACATTCACATATTCTAAAATTGTTCATTTATGTTTAAGTACCTCTGTAAAATAGTCTGTATTATAATTATGCTGTATGATTATTTAATGATTTGTAATTACCTTAATTTAATGTGTTTTACTGTAAAAATGAGTATCATGTAAGCATAGAAAAAGAACACTACTTCTTCTGAAGTCTTTAGCCATCATCTTCCCTCATAACAACTTAGAAATGTCTAAACACAAAGTTATGTACTCGAGAATTTGGAATATTCATTGTGGATGAGAGAAAATGAAATTTTAAAAGAGATACTCCTCAAGTCCCTCTGGTTTAGTAATTTTTCCATCTGTCATCACCCTGGGTTAAATAGACATTACGTAAAGTACTCCCACTGTTTCAGAGAGCTGTTCTGTGGAATTTAGCAAGCACCTAGGCTGGAAGGTTAGGATAGTACCACAGCAAACTTAAAAGTTACATTGAGTGTGTTGCTATCATATGTCTCTTTGCCCCTTTTTCTTTCTCAGAAAGTGCTGTACCATCGTGTCCACTGGCCTAATTTTTAGACCATATGTTAAGCAGATAAGGTTTTGTGAGCTTTTTTCTTTAAAGTAAGACCAATAGTAGAAGGAGGAGGAGGAGGCTTCCTGGAGTATAGGAGAATGAAAAACTGCATTGACTGAAAATGTTGGGTGTGAGTAGTGTCATGGATATTTGTGTTTAGCACAAAATAGAAAACATCTTGTGACATCAGAAGCATTGTCTCTTTCTGTCTATGCCTTAAAGTCCTTTGGGAAACTTTCTGATTCTGAAAGCTAAATTATGCTGCTAAAAATTTATATTCTGACATGAATGTGTTTAGTTGAGTGATTTAAATTTTTATTTAGGATAGAAGTCAGAGACATGAAGACATTATTCTGTTATTTCGTAGAATTCCATTCTCTTGGTGAAAAAATAAAAGTACACAAATAAAATTTGATGGTTTTAGCTACAGTTGTTAAATATAGTTTTGATCCAAACAATATAAGACATTTCCAAGGCATAAGAAAGTGAAAAAATGCTAGACTTTGCCTTCAGAGACCTATGTTATTTTGCAACAAATGTGAATCACTGGGAAACTTCTTCTTAGTTATGAAATTTACTGTTGCCTAAGCAAAAAGATCAACTACTACCTAGTTGAGGAGAAAAATAAGAATGAGAGGTCTAATTCTTAAGGCTAAAAATGTGTTTTAATAATTATTCTTAAAAGTCATCTGATCTTGGCCATTGCTTTGTTAAACTCTGCTGTCTCCAAGTGGCTCTTTGAGCTATGGTCACCATGTTTTCTTAGCTTTGGCCTCCTCCCCTACCTTAGAGAGGTGAATATCTCTCTCTCTCTCTCTCCCAATTTACTTTCTAAGTTAACTTTGCTTGAAAACTTAAAAAAAAAGTCATCTGATCTTGATTATAAAGCTTCTGGAAATGTACAAGTTTGTGTGCATGTTTAAAGTTTTACAGGACCATCATTCTTACAAAAAAACATAGAATTTATTTAAATGGAGAGTCTAAATGTAATATTCATGTCACACTTTCTAAAAGCTGCTGTGTTTTTCAAGTAAATTTAGAAATGCCCTTATATATTTTTATGATTAAAAAATTTCTATATACCTATTTCAAAATATTTACCAGTAGGTAATTCAAATATTTCTTAGGATTAATGAATATTAAAATATAATATTTTATTGCATTGATTCATAGCAATAGCATATACATTTACTAGTTTAGCAGCAAAAAATAATGAAAATTAAATATAGAATTGACACTTATGTATGAACTTCCCGAGTCATAAAACAGAACTTTATAATAATCTCCCTATTCACATTTGTGATTTAAAGACTTCTGGGTAGAAGATGGATCTCTCTCTCTTTTTTTTTTTTTTTTTTTGAGAAAGTAGGATTTATTGAGAGGACAGAACAGCTCCCAGAGTGGGAGGTGACCTGAGGGTGTTGCCCAAGATGGAGCTCTTTATGGGACTGATCCATATAATAACACACATTTGTTACTTTCATGGGAGAAAATAGAGTAGATTTTGGTAAAGGGTATCTGTAATGTTATATAGTGTACAGAACAAAAAAGTGAACTGCTAAGGACAAAATGTCTTATGATTAACCATATTAGACTACTTTAACCAAGTATTCACAAAGAATGCTGCTGTAGCTCAGTTTGCAAGCTGGGAAACCAGAATTCCTAAGAAATTATGAAATAATTTCAATGTTTTCCCAGTCAATGTCTTCCAATACTTGAGCAATATTAATAATGAGAACCAGATAAAAGAAAATCCAGGCCTTAGTTCAAGAATACAAATAAAAATTTTGCTAGATAAATTAGTTTCAAATAGTTTCTCCTTGTTCCATCTCCATTAACGATAAGATATAATGACTCCTGGAGCATTTGATAAGTTTTAGGAAAAAAATAGTTCATCAAAAATGTAGAATAGTCACTCTAAGTCTATGGAATGGTATATGGTAAAATGCTTAGTTTTGCTCAAGTAATACTTAAAAAAATATTTTGGCAATTTTAGGCTAAGACTGAATTTCCTGAGCAATGTGACCATACTTCTTACAGTGATGATTGAAATGCATTGCTCCCTGCTATACTAGCAATCCTGACCTACAGGAATAATCCTACTTGAGTACACATCCTTCATTTCTTCTGTCAATTCTTGTTGCAGTTTGTCTGTATTCCCAAATCCCTAAGTATAGATTTGTGATCCCCTGCTCTTGCTTTCACAAATCCACTAATTTATTGCCTGCTAGTTCCTTACTCATCTTCCTGGTAAATTTCTGTCTTCAGCTATTAAAGCCTCCAAACCCAGCCTTTTATTGACTTATTTAGTTCACCTGCTTACAAGATATTATAATATGCTAACAGTTACCAAAATGATCAGTTGAAATATTTGATGGGAGTTGGGGAACAGAGAGAGTGAGAGAAAGGTAGGAAGGGAGGGAGGATGGTAGGGAGGGAAGAAAGAAAGACAGATGATAATAGATCTTTGATGACAGACTGATTTTGCTAATAACAAAATCTTATATTCTTTTTTTCTACTTTAAGAAAATCCTCCAGAGGATCATGTGTGTATATCACATTACAGTCAGCCCTCCTCCATATATGCAGGTTCTACATACTTGGAGTCAACCAAATTGGATAAAAAAAAACTTGATATATTTTTAATATATATAAAACAACAATATAATTAATACAAATAAAAAATACAGTATATAAACTAGTTACATAGCATTTACACACTATATTGGATAAGTATCTAGAAATGAGTATATGGGAGGATATACATAGGTTATATGCAAATACTGTGGCCATTTTATATAAAGGACTTGTGACTTTTAGTACCTAAGGGAGTACTGGAGCCAATCTCCTGTAGACAACAGTGCATCTCTCCTCGGCAGTGGTCTCCAGTTGGGCATCAACCTACCATTTATTTTTATTCCTAACACTTCTGCTCTCACTACCTACCCTTCCTTTGCAGAAATATCTAAAGACAGAAATTTTAACCATCATTTTCTTACTATCAAAGCTACTGTACATGCCCAAATACTAAGGCCAACACAATCTGAAATAGATACAGACTTACCACAATTGCGTGTGAAAGGGTAATTGTACAAACTTCTGTTTATCTATGATTTTGGAGTCTGAGAAATAAAAGTTTAGAAAGGTGAAAGGTGTATTGTAAGGATAGAATTAAATCTAACCAAACATTTTTAAAAAGAAAGAAAAAGGAAAAAAGAAAAAAGTAGAAAAGTGACTGAATATTATGCTTTGTATCGGAGAGAAATTATTGTATTTTTTTCCTTTTATTCAGTGTTTATGATAGTCCTGCTATAAAATATTATGGTGGACAGACATGACTAAGGCACTATCTCTCTCATTATGGAGCTTACATCTCATTCTCATTTTGTCATAAACAAAAACATGCAGCTGTGATCAAAGCCAGAATAAGTGCTTCAAGGAGGCAAGAAATGCTATGTATATTCAAAATGAAGAAAAATAGAATAGTGTGCCATTTGACCTGGGTTTTGAAAGTAACTTAGGATTTTAGCAATTGTCATGAATTGCGTGAGTTTCTCCAGTGCCTAAATAAGTTAGAAATGGCACAGGTTCAACTAAGCAAAAGTTTTCATTTTCGTTTTTTGAACACTTTTGGATAGCATATTGTACTATCCTACCCTCCCTTAAAAACTATGCTGAGAAAAGCAAATATATATTAGATTAATTCCCACTAATAGTTTGTCATCAGGGCATAATAATTCTGTCCATCCTCTGGGTCCTTAAGCATTGCTAAAAAGTTCTTTTAGCTGAAGTTCTTTGACTTATTTTTAAAGGATCCCAGTGCCTTGGATGCCTACCATTTTCCCAGTCTCTAGCTAAAAGTCTCATCTCCTCTCTATGAGTAAATGACACAGTCTTTTTTTTTTTGAGTTGGAGTCTCATTCTGTCACCCAGACTGGAGTGCAGTGGCCGCTCCCGGCTACCGCAACCTCCACCTGCTGGGCTCCGGTGATCCTTCCGCCTCAGTCTTCCAAGTAGCTGGAATTACAGGCGCACGCTACCACGCCCAGCCAATTTTTTGATTTATTGTAGAGGTGAGGTCTCGCCAAGTTGCCCAGGTGGGTCTTGAACCCGCGGGCATGACACAGTCTTATATGTTAAATTTTACAGACTGTTGATGCTTCTTGAAAAAAACAATAAAAGATGACAGTAACTCACTTCTATGACACTCATTATTTGTTGTTCCCTTTTATCAGAGGATATTCTAAAATTAGAAGTAGCAGTTTCATTCACAGGGCTATATATTTAAGTACCATGTTGCTTAGTCTTCCAATATAAATATTGCTTAATAGTTACAAATTAAATGTACCATAAAAATCTTGAATTTGATTGTAAGCAGGAATGGTAATATTATTAATTAGTTTGTATAGCAAATTAAATATAGATAACTTTATTTCTATCTTCTTGTATATGAATAATGCATATTGATTATGCTCTGCATAAGTCATGCTAAATATAATATTTTAAATAATTAAATTGAGGTTCAAAGGGATTACAGACTTCACTTAGAATTATACAGCAGTTCAGAGCCAGGGTTAGAATATACCAAGTCTTGGAATACAAATCTATATTTACTGCTTGTTATTTTCAGATTAATAAAATTATCATATTAAAATATCTTCCTATGATGAAAAAAATCCTGCTGTATTTGACTGTAAATATTTTCTCAGATAATTATAATAATTAAAGTCTCTAGTACAGTCCCAACTTTCTGGGGGATTGCAAAGTATCATTCTTTATTGTTTGTCTTCACTTTTCAAATAGTTCTATACTCTTCAAAAGTTTTCCTTAAGAAGAATAGCTTATGATATGAAACCTCAGCTTTTAGAGGAATCAGTATTTAAACTATATTTTATTTGATACCACTTCTGCCCTTTAGTAATATAGATTATGTATTTTTAAAATTAAATGAATTAAAATTGATTTTATCTTGAGAATGTTGGGACCTCTTGCACTTGATTCATCCTAGGGCATTCTGAACCAGAGCTGAGCATCTTTGGCCTGTTACTATATTTTTTTTTTTTAATTTACAATGTGTCAAACAATTGCTGTGTGCTAGTCTCTATTCTACATATATTATACATAAGTTTCTCATCGTTATGTGTGACAACCTATACAGCTGATATTAGTACTTTTTACTTACAAAGTTTGAAGTCATCCAGCAGGTAAATACCGGAGCTAGCATTTAAACTCTGGTGTGTCTGAACCTAAAGTCACTTTATCTTGGTTACAGTATCAACAGGGTTTATGTCTCTGAAAAATAGCTACTCTTTTTCCTGACCTTGCAAGTATCATCAGCTAAGGCTGTTTGCTTGGTGTGCTGAATACATACTAATATCAAGCTGGTTGGAGGCAGAAGTCTTTATAATCCTAGGTATAGAGGGCAATTAAGTCAATTTTAACATAAGACTTAGCCGGGTACTTGGCTGTCATTCTTTCATTATATATGTTAATGTGAAGGAAGCATATAGTCTCATATAAAAGCAAAATATTTAAAAATTAAACAACATTCAATTCATTTTCAAATTAAACTACTTTCTCTGCTCTTTCCTGTTCTTTTTATTTTTTGAATTGTGGTCTCACTGTATCTCACAAGCTACAGTGCAATAGCATGGTCATGGCTCATTGCAGCCTCTACCTGCTGGGTTTAGGTGATTCTTCCTTCTCAGCCTCCCAAGTAGCTGAAACTACAGGAGTGCACCACCATACCCAGATAATTTTTTGGTGTTTTTGTGGAGACAGGGTATCACTATGTTGCCTAGGCGCGTCTTGAATTCCTGTGCTCAAGCAATCCTCTCACCTTGGTTCCCAAAGTGCAGGGATTACAGGTGTGAGCCACCGTGCCCAGCCTTTCCTATTCTTCTAAAACTCATTTTTAAATA
Source organism: Carlito syrichta (assembly GCF_000164805.1). Classification (NCBI taxonomy): domain Eukaryota; kingdom Metazoa; phylum Chordata; class Mammalia; order Primates; family Tarsiidae; genus Carlito; species Carlito syrichta. The sequence continues at coordinate 405,119 of NW_007246321.1, read as the reverse complement.
AAATTTTAAACAATTTCTCAAAAATATTTCCTAAATTTTAAATGGAAAATCTTGCAGAGTTATAAAGCAAATCTTGATTTTTATGAAGAATTATGGCATAAAAAAGATCATAACTTACCTTTTATGTCAGGAAAAGAAGAGGCTATCTCTTGCAACAGAGACCACATTTTGTTTCAGGAAGTTCAGCAGAATGGGTAGAAAACTTGAATGCTAGTAACACCGACATCAGCACAACTTCACTGCACAGTAAAAAGTGCATACACCAAATAAGTTATGTAGATATTTTAAAATATGAACTTTCATTTTGGATTGTTTCTATATGAATAATTTCCAAACCCAAAATTTCGTCTTTGGAGGGATAGGGGAACTCTATGTTATATAACAACATCGTTTAACTCACACATATAAAATCAGATGATGATTATTAACCAGGAAGACTTGAGATCAGGAAGGAAGTTCAATAACTAATCTGCCTCCTTTCTCAAGGGAAGCACAGAGAGGATGGTGTTAAAGCATTCTCAGTGAGACTCTTGCTTTTTTTCTTTTAACCTCAGATTACACAATGAGGCTGTGGTCTGGAAAAGGACCTAAATACAGATGCAAGGAATGTTATTTTAAATATCTTGATCACTGTTTTCTCCTGGTCTCTAGCTTTTAGACCTTTTGATTCTTAATGAATCTCTAGATGCCAAAATGCAAATAAGGAGAGCCTCTGGAGGACAAGGAGTAAAAGAGGAACATGATGTATTAATCAGGCCTCCTCACAGAGCTTCATACCTAATAGGTTACACATACATTGTCTTGCTGCCCTCAAAAGTAGGCAAACCCAAGCTTGGGGCATAGGGGTTGGTTGTGCTGGGAAAGATTTTGCCCATGCTGAGTCACTGTTGAACAAATTTTTATAGAATATAGGGTAGAAAGGGCATCTGCATGTCTCTATACAGCACTGGTGGTATCCCAGTGAGTATATTGCAATTGTGCAATAAATATCTGATGAATGACTGAATAAATGAATGAACATCTCCACAGATTTGGTTTCTACTGCCAAATCAGGCTGACTTCTTACATTAGTCATGAGTAATATATTTATTTTGTTAATTGCAGTAGATATGTTGCATAATTATCTTTATGATGGTAATAAATGTCTGTCACCATCTTTTTTTTTTTTTTTTGATTTGGGGTCTCACTCCATTGGCCAGGCTGGAGTAGTACAGTGGCATGCTCACAGCCACCCCAGCATCGACTTGCTGGGGGCTCAGGTGATCCTTCTACCTCAGCCTTTCAGGTAGCCAGAGGTCTATATGCAAATGTAGGTGCATGCTACTACACTGGCTAATTTTTTGTTTTATTGTAGAGATGAGGTCTCGCCAAGTTGTCCAGGCTGGTCTTGAACCCTGGACTCAGGCAGTCTTCTCATCTTTGCCTCCTAAAGCACCATCTTTTTTTTTTTTTTTTTTTTTGAGTTAGAGTCTCACTCCGTCGCCCAGACTGGAGTGCAGTGGCTGCTCCCGGCCACCGCAGCCTCGACCTGCTGGGCTCCGGCGATCCTTCTACCTCAGCCTTCTAAGTAGCTGGAACTACAGGCGCGCGCTACCACGCCCAGCTAATTTTTTGATTTATTGTAGAGATGAGGTCTCACCAAGTTGCCCAGGAGGGTCTCGAACCCTGGCTCAGGCAATTCACTCACCTCACCCTCCCAAGGCGCGGGATTACAGGCTGAACCACCGAGCCCAGTTCATCTTTTTTTTTTAGGGAATTATTTTAGCCACGAAGAAGACTTAGCAGCATTACTAAAGCTAACGAATTTCTATTCCTTTCTTTCTGAGATTAGACTCAAAGTAGCTACAAGTAAACTTTGTAGCAGTATCTTGGTCAGTCGGCTGGCAGAATTGTAAATTGTACATTTTGATTTCTTTTGTGCAGTAATTGGTACAGTTCAGTATTTTAGAATCCGTCTTTAGCTGAAAGGAACCTATAAATATGTAAACATCATTTTGTATAGCTTTCTATTTTTTGGAAGAATGTTAAAGATTCTTTCTTATATTAGCTTTTTAAAGAGCTAATTTATAAAAATAACAATGGAAATGTCTTTCTTTTCATCCTAAAGTTTTCCTCATTTTATGATTCAATTATTAGGTTAAACCATATGGAACTGCAATTTTTTTAGGTCAAATATCAGAAACTTTATATGTTAATCTAGTATAATGTTACATATTCTTGAAGTTGACTTTTAGAGAAGTTTTCTTTCTTAACAGCCTGGCAATACTTTGATTCTTTCACTCATATTATGATTATTACTTGGAAATAACCATAATATTAGTGGTCTCTACTCTTAAAAGGCTGTGCTCATCAATGTTTTGGAACCTAGAAATATCTTATCCTACAGATATAATTTCAATAATAGTAAATACCTCTTTTCATTTGAATATCTTTTTTTTTGCTATGTATTTATTTTAAGAATATTTGGAATGACTTTTGCATTTAGTACTCAAATGTAGTTCTTGCTTTGCATGAAAAAATCTGATGACATAATTGGTCTCAACATGTACATTTATCTGAATTATTAATAGCTAGAATTTTTGACTTTCAGGTTGCCAACTTCTTATTGCTATGGCAACACAGCAGTACTTAGTGGTGCTTTATTCTTAAACTTAACACATCTCATGCCTTAAATACAGTTAATATTGCTGTGAATTTTTGTCAATGTTATTCCCAAATAAATTTTGTATTATTATTTTTAAAATTTGGGGTTTTTTGCATATAGACCTTTCATGCTACACAATTTTTCTTAGGATTTGAATTGGTTTTTTGCTGTCAACTTAGGAAATATTTAGCATTTTGGGTCATTCTGAGACTTCAATCACAAAGACAGAGCTAATACTTCTCACTGCTCTCTCTTTCTTTCTACCTTTGTTTTGAATAGGGAATAACATAAAAATAACTCTAATAAACACTAATAAATATTATCTTGAAAAATAAGCTGTCAGATATGTAAATGTTGGCAAAAATGTGGGTGAATAAGATTATAAAAATAATATAATTTTATAAAAGTACATTTTAGAGACATTGGTAACACAATTATAAAAAGCTGTAATCAAGGGGAATATATTTTATCTCAAATAATTTTGCTATCTAATAGTTTTAAATAGAAATGCATTTTAATTTCAGATTCCAAAGAAAAATAGTTATGATAATTGTTTAAATAATGATAATCAGTTAAATTATATTGTGATACTTATGGGTTTATTCCATTATCTTTTCCACAACATACAGAGGTGATTCTGGGTTTCACTTAGATAAGGTAAATTAAAACTAATAATGTTTCTTTTATATAGCTACAAATTAGGAGCAATCTGACTGTTTCCTTTGTCACTTGTATTAGATATGTTGTGTGATCCCCTTTCTGATGAGCCAGAGCAAGTAAGCTAGTAACGTTCTGACATGGTAACTGATCTACCTGAAATATTTAGAAGATAATCTGAATAGGTCTATATATCTAGAAAGGAAAGTTTAGTAAAGGGTACTTTAAGTACTTATCAATTATGTATAACTTTGGTAGAACTAGAGAAACTTGAACTGGCTCAAAATGTTAAATTCCAAACCTTTGAGCTGGAAAAACAATCACATGCAAACGAATAATATAAACATTAGATGTGGGGGTCTTCCATTTCCTTGTGCTTTCAAATTTATTCAACATCATCCCAAATTTTCTTGATTCAGCCTTTCCAGAAAACTTAGTGGTGACTTTAACTATATAATAATATTTTAAAATCTCATATTAATGAAAACTTGTGGCCTTGGTTGCTATGTTCCTCATTAAACATATATGGGCTGTATTATCTGTACCTTTTCACATGATCATAAAACATTGAGAGAAAATAAAGCTTTAATAAAACATTACTTGAAGTATCCTTAATGAATATATAATTTTGTGAATATTCTTATATAGTTTCATCAACATTCTCATTCATATCAATTTTCAAAGAGAGCAATTTTCATACTCTAATACATCATTTTAAGTAACTAGCTCAAAAGCAAATTATATGTTCACATTTTCAGTTCTTTTTTTAGTATCATAAAATGTTTATGATTTGTTATGATTTAATAAAAAATAGCTGAAAATCATGTTTTCTTTTTTTGTAGTGTTTTGGTTTGATTTTTTTTTTAATTTCAGGAGTATATATTTAAGACACTATTGTTAAACTTTTATAAACTCAATAAAATTAAGCACTGCAAGCCATACATAATTTAATTATTTTGCTTGGCCTTATAATTATGAGCTCTTATGAGGTAAATTTTCATATTTGTTCATCAAAGAACACTGGCTGATTTCAAAAGGCCTAAGGAAATCATAAATAATGTTAAAACAGTCTTTTAAAGAAGTTACAAAGTTTTGCTCTTCCAAATTCCTAATGCAAAGAAAACACTTGGCATCCTAGTGCATTTTGATACCTCTGAGGCCCCATAAATTGCTCCAGTGAACTAGTGGTGTTCCAATTACTAAATGAAATGTTTCTAGGCTAACTTGAGGTACTCTCCTGAGTACTGAACAGAATGTAATCTCTAAAATCCACATAGCTAGGTGCTTATTATTAATCATGTTGAAAATAATAAAAATTTACTCTGGATAAAAACCACCAATCTCCTATTTGGTTGAGTAGGAGTTCTTTTGCATCCATTCTTTTTTTTAACATGTTGTATTTTCGCTTAAGTAGAGAACTTAAGCTTAAGTAGAAATGAACTTTTTGTTTCCATAATGGTCATTTATGGAGTGCCTGCCATGTGCCTGTATTATATTATACTAAGTGATAAGACTACATTATTTCATTTAGCTTCATGAAAACCCACTGCTTCATTTAGTCCCCATAGCAAATGGAATAAAATAAGTTCCTGTACAAATAAGTTTCCTCTAGCTTGGAATTTGGGTGACATTACTAAATATATTGAGGTTAGAATTTTAGCCCAGAATCATCTCTACATCCTGTTATCACAATCATGATTCCACATTTTTTTGAAATGTAGACATAAGACCTAATTTCAAAAAATATTGCCAGTTAATAAAGTTTTATGATAGAACTCTGTAGAAACACTTGTGAAATGAATGCTCATATATATTTTTATCGTTGTAGTCTCAGTTGTGTATTGTGTCATGACTACTCTTTGGATCTAATTATGCATGTGTTTTATGCTATGGTAGGAAGTTGTTGGTGCTTCTGATTTATATTAAGTTGAAGCTTCCATCACTTTGGAAGGCAGTAAAAGTATTCTTTCCTAAGGTTCTTATGTTTTTTTACTTCTGAGTAGTTGAAAACTGCTCATTGGTCCTGGTGACTAACATCTATTTTTGCTATTATTATTATTAGATATTAATTTAAGATAATGTCATATTATCTAAATACTTAAGATGTTATAAACAAATAACTATATGTTTTAACTCTTTTTAAAAAATGATTATACTAAAAAGGGAAAGATAAAGAAGAGGGCAGGAGGGGAAGCCGTAGAGATGTGGTAGAAGAAATGTGACCAAAAATGGTGTAGCCACTTTGGAAAATCATTCTGGAAATTTCTCTAAAATGTATATGCTTTAGCATTTTCATTCATTGGTGTGTATTATTCATAACACCAAAAGGCAAAGACACTGGCTGGACATTGTGGCTCATGCAACTCATGCCTGTAATCCCAGCCCTTTGGGGGGTTGAGGCAGGAGGATTGCTTGAGGCCAGGAGTTTGACACCAACCTGAACAACAAAATTAGACCCCTGTCTCTACAAAAAAAGAAAGAAAAAAAAGGAAAATTAGCCAGGCATGGTGATACACACCTATCGTTTATCTTAGGAGGCTGAAGCAGGAGGATCACTTGAGCTCAGGAGTTTGAGGCTGTGTTGAGCTGTGATCATGCCACTGCACTCTAGCCTGGGCAACAGAGTGAAATATTACCTTAAAAAAATAAAAACAGTTGACATATCCATCAGTTGATGAATGGATTGATCAAATGTGGCATAGCCATACAATGGAATATTATTCAGCCATAAAAAGGAACAAGGTACTGTTACATGCTACAACATGAATGAATCTGAAACATTATGCTAATGAAAAGAAGGCAGTCACAAAAGACCGTGTGTTGTTTAATTCCATATATTTGAAATGTACAGAATAGGCAAATCCACGGAAATAGAAAATAGATTAGTGGTTGCCAGAGGTTGAGAAGAAGGGGGAATACAGCATGTCTGCTATTGCATACAAGATTTCTTTTTGGGTGAGGAAAATGTTCTGGAATTAGTGGGGATGAATACGTAAGCATGTAACTATACTGAAAACCACTGAATTGTATGCTTTAAAAGGGTGAATTTTGTGATATGTGAATTATAGCTCAATTTAAAAGAGAAATATTATCATAGGTTCCTTATATTTGAAAAAAATCTCTTTGCACAATCTTATATGAATGTAAGTTTATATAATATATGAACTTTATGTTTAGTTAAAATATCATTTTGAATTTCAAATAATAGTTTAATATGTTATAAAATAAGCTTGTGCTATCTTTCAACTAAGTAATTTGTGTACCATCGAAAAATAGTTAGACAATAAATCTACAGCACACATTTTGCATTTGAAAACCACTATCCAGTCGCACACACACACACACACACACACACACACACACACACACACACACACACACTATACCTTATTCCTTTTTCTGTTTCAGTAATCATAAGTCTTTACCCCTAATTAATTTAGGGTATATTTTCAAAGACCAAGGATATTTTCTAACATAACCACAGTAAAATTATAAAACTCAGGAAATTTAACACTCATACAATATTAATATCTAAAATAGAGTCCATATTCAAAATTTACCAATTGTTATCATATTGTTCTTTCTAGTAACTTGTTTTTCCCAATACAGTATCATACACTGTATTTAATTACCATGTCATTTTAGTTTATCTTAATCTGAACTCCTCAGCATACCTTTATGTTTTATGACATTAATATTTTCAAAGAGTGCGGGATTATTGCTTTTAGTTTTTAAAGAGAATACCTCAGTTTGGGTTTATCTGATAACTTCCTCATGATATTATTCAGGTTATGCATTTTGTTGCAGAAATACTACCTGTATTAGTTTCCAAGGGCTACAAATTACCAAACACTTAAACAGCAGAGATTTGCTTTCTCACATTTATAAAGGTTGGAAGTCAAAGTATCAGCATTCTACACTCTCTCTGCAGGCTCCAGGGAAGATCTGTTTCTTGTCTCTTTTCCAGCTTCTGGTGGTACTAAGCATTCCTTGGTTTGTGGCAGTATAACTTCAGTCTCTGTCTCCTTCTTCACACAATCTTTTTTTTTTTTTCCTTCTCTGTGTTGCTCTTCTTTTTTTTAAGGCATCTATTGAATTTAGGGCTTGTCTGGTTAACCCAGGATGATTTTATCTTGAGATTCTTAACTTAATTACATCTGCAAAGAACCTGTTTCTAAATAAGGTCCCAGTCATAGGTATGGGGCTTATGATTAAGATATATCTTTTGGGGTCCACAGTTCAACGCACTGCATTACCTAAATGATGTTGTGTCCTTCTCAAAAGATAGCATCAGGATGTTTCAGATGTGGATAGAGCTAGGAAATTGTGAAATTTTTGTAAAATAATAATAATAATAATAATAATAAATTCATACTAGCACTCTAATTCAAATGAAGTATTATAGGTTTTTCTCTTGCCTTCCCATATTGAATGAGTGTATCTTTCTTCTTCCACAGTGAGAGTCCTAGCTCCTAACATTATCAAACAATTAATTTACTTGATCAATCCTATAATAGACATAAAGTCATTTCAGAATTGCTACACCTATCTCATGCCTAAAAATAAACTCCCAAATAGGTTCAGTATTTCTTTGTGATTCTTTCTGTCTTTGACTGAAATTATGTAGTTGAGTTCATAAGTTACTTTGATTAGTTTATTCCCCCTTCTATCCCCTTCTCTGTGTGGCCATTTGATACATTGTTCAGTTAAATTATTTCTGTTTGTATTCAGTTTAGGGTTTCTTCACTCTTGGTTTAATTTTATTTACTTATTGAAAATTTAACATAATTCTGAAAGTCAAATGTATATGGAAAGGATACTTAGGGAGACATTCCCTCACCTGTCCATTCTGCTTTGTTCCTCCCACCTCCTGTTGGTAAACAATTCCATTCATTTCTGTATACCCTTTTTGTGATTCCTTTTGTAAATATAAGCAAATGTGTGCTTACTTTCTTTTGCTTTCTTTTTGCGTAGGCGATATACCGTATGTCAGTGGTACTCAACTAAGGAAGATTTTGTTAACCAGGGGCCATTCGGCACTATCTGGAGACAATTTTTTTGGTTACCACTGGAGGGAGTGCTACTAACATCTAGTGGGTAGAGACCAGGAATACTGCCAAACACCTTTCAATGCACAAGTTCGCCGTAGACAACAGATTTTTTGGTCAATACACCAGTAGTTCTGCTGTTGAAAAATCCTGCAATACATCTACTTTTGTACTCTGCTTTTCAACTTAACAATATGTCAGGGAAATCACTCTTATATCAGCTTATAGAGGTCTTTCTCCTTTTTTTTACTGCTGCATTGTGAATACACTATAGTTTATTTAATCAGTCTCCTTTGTATGGTCATTTTAATTATTTCTTAATATTTTGCTGTTCCGAATAATGCTGTAATGTATACCTTATGCATCTTTTATTTTAAATATTTTTACAAGTATATCTTCAAAGTAAATTCACAGAAGTGGGTCAAAAGGCAAATGATATGTTGGTTTTGTCAAATCCTCTCCATAGGAGTTGTACCATTTTGCATTTTCATCATTGTATGAGAGGACCCATTTTCCCATAGGCCTGCTAAAGTGAGAATTATCAAGCTGCTGAATTTTTGCCAATCTGACAAGTAAGAAACTCAATGTAGTTTTATTTTGCGTTTTTCTTATAATGTGTGACATTTTTGAGGGGTAGGGTTGTTTGTTCACATTGCTGGGTCAAAACCCAAATTTTATAATATTTAACCCTAACAGCCTTAGATAAAATACAGAATCAACCTTTATCAAATACAATGAAACAAAGTATATAAAGCATTTTTCTGCTGAAAATGTCAAAAGATTTCTTGTAAGAAGTGTTTTAAATATGTATGTCTCAATACGTTTTTATATAAACATAACAGGATACTATTTTGCAGTGCCTGAGGAGGCAGTACTCACTACCAGGTAACAAACATAGTACTAGAAATGTACAGTTTAAAGTCTTCCCTGATGTTTTTACACCACCAGGATATTACACTGAATATGCTAAAGTGACTTTGCACTAGGATTCTGTGTGCTTGGTGTTTTACAGGCCATATATGTCTCTTGGAAGTCTTCGGGATCAAGTCATTTATCCTGATTCTGTGGTTGACATGCATGACAAAGGTTATACAGACCAAGATCTAGAATATATTTTACACAATGTCCACCTCTACCACATAGTTCAAAGAGAAGGAGGTAAAGTCTGTCATTCTTTTTTTGAATTCGTCTAACTTCAATTAAAATAAACTTGTGTATATATTTAGTCTATGGTTTAATTTGAACATATGCTATAACTGGAAATAAACACACGAGTATAAAGATAGTGTTTTATTGTTTTTTCATTATTTACATAACTTTTCTCTTTGAGTTATATTTAATGCAGCACACTAGGCTTTTATCAAGTCTCCATGTCACTACAGCTACCATTTAAAAACAGTCTTTTTAAAATTTTATATTAGAATGTACATTATCCCCAAAGCCATTGGAAATCTAGATATATGTAAAGTCTATGAGAGAAATATTTGCCTGCCAAGTTCTCAGCTTACATTAAATTTACTGATTTGAGAGGTATCACAGAACATTTTTTGTTTTCAGATCCACAATCTTATCAGTACCCTTTATCCTCTCTCAAACCACATATAGAGAATAAGATATAGAAACTTCTGTATTGTGGTTTTCACCATAAAACATCTTTGAAAGAGTAGAAGTAACATTTGTGCATATAAGCTTAAAACAGAATTAATATCTAACAGTGGTAGCAAGAGAGATATTATTATATTTATTTTTATTGTGTTTTTAATTCCTACTATATAGTGAAACCAGATTTTTGTTTGTTTGTTTGTTTGTTTGTTTGTTTCAAGTAGTCAACTCTTTCCCAGTTTCAAAACACTGTAGTAAATGCTTGGGCAAGTTCTTTTGAGTGATTTTGAAATCTAATGATTCAAATAGAAATTTATAATAAACATGGAATATTCTGTTATTTTAGAAGTTATCAAGAAAGTTTAGAACTGTTTTTTATTTTTATTTTATTTTATTGTTTAGTTGGAATCTTACTCTATTGCCCAGGCTGGAGGGCAGTGGCACACTCCCGACCACCGCAACCTCCACCTGCTGGGCTCCAGCAATCCTTCCGCCTCAGCCTTCCAAGTAACTGGAACTACAGGCACACGCTACCACGCCTGGCTAATTTTTTAATTTATTGTAGAGATGAGGTCTCGCCAAGTTGCCCAGGTGGGTCTTGAACCCGCGAGCTTCAGCAATCCACTCACCTCAGCCTCCCAAAGCACGGGATAACAGGCTGAGCCACTGAGCCTGGCTAGAATTGTTTTTTAAAATGTTCCAGCCTTAATAATGTAATAGTAATTGCTATGATTTATTGAGTGTTTATCATGTGAGATATACCATATTAAGCAATTTATATATCTTATTTAATAATTATAATAGTCAAATAATGTAAGTTTTACTATGTCATTTTTACAGATTAAATTCAGAAGTTTATTAACTTACCCAAGATCTCACAGCAGGTTGTGGGACAGGAATTCAAACACAGGTCTGACTTGAAAGTCAGTGTTCTGTGCTAAGATATGCCACTGTGCTATGTTACCTTCTAGTTTTTTAGATAGTAATAACAATTATATCCTTACACATAAAAAGATTCCAAGGAAACCTGTTTTACTTGCTTAATCCTTGGACATAAAACATTTAAGCAAAGCAGGGAAACACTTAAATTTTCAGATGCATCACTTATTTTGGAAGAAGCCAGCTGAAGTTCTATTTAGACTAGAATCCTTTGCTTAGTAAAAGATGGAATTAAGAACTACATTCTGATTCATCAACCAGGTTACAAAACAGGAAAGAATGAAAGGTGAATGAATGGACATGAACTAAAAAAGTTTATACATCTCTAGGAAGCAGGAAAATCATTCTCAGCTGGCTTAATCTCACTAAGTCAGCATCTGAGGCAACAACATGACTCAGAGTTTTGATTGACGGCTCTATGAACATGCAGTATTGCCTATGAAACCCTTTGGGTTTAGTAGAACAAAGGACATGGTTTATAAAAATACACAAAAGTTGAAGTTTCCTTTGACCCAACTACTTTTCTCTTGTGCCTCTTGGTGTAGTGGATGAAGGGAAAAATTTAAGCCCAGAATATTTTTTTACTGTGTGGCAATCTGAGTCTATTTCTTAAATCATCACGAGTATTTCTTAAGTGCTGTGGAATTCAACCATAGGGAAAGTTTCATTTCAACAGTTTTTCCCAGAAGCAAGAACTTTTAAATCAGATGGTATTTTGAGACTTTTTTCCTAATGTAAAACTGTATGAATATGTCTTTAAGTAGATAATTTCTAGAAGTTAATCCAAGAAAATGAACAGTGGTCCCCTCTGGAAAGTAGAATTACAGGTGTCAATGGGAAATAGTTCCCCTTTTACTCTAGCTACTTTTGTATTGAAAATTTTTATTATATTGTGTTACATTTATTGTATTTCTTTGCTTATTTAATTTTTGGAATAGGTAACACTTTCACATAATTCAAAAATTATCAATTATTTAAAAATGTAATCTGAAAAAAGTTCTCCCTATTACTGTTTGCTCCCATCCAGGTATCACATACTCCTTAGAAGGTAACCATTGTTTTTAGTTTATTTTTTATACTTTTAAATATTTTTAATGCTTGTTTTCTTTCTCTCTCTCTCTCCCTCCCTTCCCCTTTCCCCTCTTCCTGTCCTTCCTTCCTCCCTTCCTTCCTCCCCTCCCCATCCCCTCCCATCTC
>NW_007246321.1:365572-393012 GCF_000164805.1 Carlito syrichta | reverse complement strand
CCTTTCTTTCTTTCATCTTGCTCTTTTGTCCAAGCTGTAGGGTAGTAGTGCAGTCATAGTTCACCGCAGCCTCAAATTCCTAGGCTCAAGCAACCCTCCCACCTCAGCTTCCTGAGTAACTAGGAATACATGTGTGCACCACCATGTACACCTATTTTTAAAATTTTTTGTAGAGAATGGAATCTCACTATGTTGCCCAGACTGGTCTCAAAGTCTTGGCCTCAAGTGATCCTCCTGCCTTCCTCCGAAATTGCTGAGATTACAGACTGCACTTAGCCTGCAATGTACTTTGTAATGATAATTTTTTAAAATTTATTTTATTGTAAAGGTGTGGGGTACACTTCAGGATTAGGTATACAAGTGATCATCATACAGGTAAAGTTTGGTTCCACCTTTGGTCCCCACTTTGTCTGGTTTGAAATCAGTTACCCTTATTAATGTTATGTGTCCCCTCTCCTCCCCTGGCAGTTTCCAGCTACTGCCAATCCCTTTTTTATAGTATTATGGTAAATGTGCAGGGTCTGCTTATGAGTGAGAACATATTATACTCAGTTTTTTTTTTCTGTGATAAATCATTGAGTGTTATAGACTCTAAATCTACCCAAGTTGCTGTGAGTCCATAATTTTGTTCTCCTTTATGGCTGTGTAATATCCCATTGTGTATATGTACCACATTTTTTTTATCCAGTCCAGTTCGTAATGATAATTTTTAAAGGAAGAAGACAGTAAGAAACATAAAGATGCATTCTGTGTTTGGTAGTTAAGCTATATTAGTCTATCAAACGCTTTGAACTTTTCGATATCATAAGAGTTCATATTTTCCTTCTGACCAGCAAAAGAATAAAATAATCATTCTGATAATTTGACTTTTCACAAAGCAGTGAAGACTGTACTTCCTATTTTCTTTCCGATTGACCAACTTTATTTAGGAGTTTTAACAGTGGTGAAAATTCATCTGAGGGAGAAAAATGATTAAAATAACATGGAATTTTTCCAATTGGGAGAATTAAGCCCTAAACACTTAAAATTTGGAAATATTGCTCTAAGTGTGTGTCAAAGTTTAGTAGCCATTTTCTCTGCAGTGAAAATTAAGCTCTGCAGTGGTGGAACTCTGGTTTTGTTTTTAAGCAATCTTTAAAAAATCTAATTATAAAATTAAGGTATGCTTATTATAAAAATTTCAAATATTATAAAAATGTGTAAATTAGACAATACAGGTCTCATAATTGCAATCCCAGAAGTGTTTGTATGTGAGTTACAGAAAGGTCACTATGATATACACAATTCTGCAACTTGGTTTTTATATTTTATATAAAATATTTCATATCAGTATGTATAGATCTAGCCTATTTTTTCAAAAATGGAAACTTCACTTTTTATTATCAAACATAAAATCGGTAGTTAAGGTGTTGTAAGAGTTGTATGAGGTAGCATACACAGGAAAAACTGTAGAAGCATCAAATCAACTTAAATATAAATCCTGGTTCTGATATCTAACTGTGTAAATATAGACATGTCAATTATTCTATGAATTTTGGGTTACTGACTTTAAAAATGCAAGTAATAAAATCTGTAAGGCTGAAAGATATAGAATAAGAAAACTCCAAGAGCCAGGCACATGGGAACCATTAAGCTTTGCAATTGACCTATGCAAATTAGTTGGTCTTTTCTTTTACCTCCCTCCAAAATTAGTATGAGCCCACCAACCCTTTGAAGATACTGAGAAACAAACATTTTTAAAGTTCCAGTGTTTAGAATTGTTATAAGGTCATTTGTCAGTATGATAAATTATTACCAGTAAAAGAATATCAAATCTAAAGCAAAATGCTTACACATGAGACTTTCTAGTTTATCCAAGCATATGTTCTGTAAAATACCAGACGTCAACAAGTTAAACTTGCCAGGAATCACTTATCCAGGGTAGAAACAGTAACAATTAAGCAAATAATTTATTTTTAAAAATGTATTTTTTATTTTCTTAAGGTTGGGATGCTGTCATGGACTGGAAAGATGTCCTGTCTGGAGGGGAAAAGCAAAGAATGGGCATGGCGCGAATGTTTTATCATAAGTAAGTATGCTGTATTCAGGTAATTCCATTGTTATTAACTGATAATAATTATTTAAAGTCATCTAACACCTGGTTCATGTTCAAAATTTCTCTATTATCTCAAAAATATCTTTTTACATTTGATTTGCTCAAACTAAGATGTAAATAATTTTCATATATTATATATTGTTGTTATATTTCTTAATTCTTTTTAAATCTAAGAGAGTCTCCTTCTCCCTGGCCCCCACCTAACTGCATCACTGACTTGTTGAAGAAGCAGGATCAGTTGTCCTATAGAATGCTACCTATTCTAGATTTACCTGATTGCTTCCTTATGTGGTTCATTATCTTGTTGCCCAATCTCCCATTTTTTCTGTAAACTGGAAATCAGAGCAAAACACTTGATGAGGTTTAGGTTCAGCCTTTTAAATAAGACTATAATATATAACATTTATCATTTTAAAAGAATATATGATTTAAACAATACAATTTAAAAGAATATATGATTTAAACAATATAGTTTGCTTCATAGGAGTAGAAAATCGGGCTGGGCAGGGTGGCTCATGCCTGTAATCCCACTTTAAGAGGCCAAAGTAGGAGGATTACTTGGGCCCAGGTGTTCGAGACAAGGATAGGCATCTAATTAAGACCTCATCTCTACAAAATAAATAATAAACAAGCAAACAAATAAATAAGTAAGCCAGGCATGGTGGCACTCGTCTGTAGTCTCACCTACTTGGGAGGCTCAGGTAAAAGAATCACCTCAGTTCAGGAGGTCAAGGTTGTGGTGATCCATGATTGTGCTACTACACTCCAGCCTGGGTGACAGAGTGAGATCTCGACTCAAAAATAAACAAACAAACAAATAAATAAATATGTAGATAAGTAAAAAGAAGAAAAATTTTTCTAGCTCACTATCCATAACACTGTTAAAATTTTAGACATTTAAAATTATCCAAATTTAAACACTGTTAAAATTTTAGGATAAGTTTCCTCCTAATCTCATTGGTACACAAGAGTTTATTGTTTTATTGTAGCTATTTTCATAAAGTATATTATAATTTATATCCCTCTTGCTTTCCTGTATTACTATATAATAGACTGGGTTTATGACTATTATATTAAAGTTTATGTATCAAATATACAAATTTTAAATATACAATTTAGTGACTTTTTATAAATGTATCTACATTATAGTACCAACACCTCAAACAAAATAGAGAACATTTCTATCCTAGAAAGTTTCCTCCTGCCCCTTTCCAATAAAATCCATTCTAGACAATTTCTGTTCTGAATTCTATAATCATAAATAGTTTTACCTGTTGTACAACTTCACATGAATACAATTATATGCTATATATTATTTTTGTGTCTGGGATTTTTAGTGAGGAAAATTACTAGTTGTGTTAATAGCATCGTATTCATAATCATATACATTTAAGAATATGGTGAACTAAAAATATGAACTAAATTTTACTAACTCAGGATTTTTAGTAAAATATATTTTGGAATGCCCCTTTCACAGATAATGTGGTGAGATTCAAGAGTAAACTTTACAGCTTGACATTTATGACCAGCTGTTACCCACTATCACCCTGAATCTGTTTGGGTGTTGGCCATAAATACTTAGTAATGTGATCACCAGCATAGTTAGTGAAATGTAATATGGTGGAATATAAAATTTAACCACAAATTTTGTACCATGTCTGTGGGTTAATAAAATAAACTTTGTAATTAAGAGCAAAAAGGAATTAACAAAATATGTTGACCCAAAGAGATTTCAAGTACCTACAACTTGAAATAAGCAGTTGGTATTTGTATATCTAAAATATATTGGATATAATATGATAATGAATGAAGATAAACCACAAATATATCGATGGAAAACAATTTAGTTAGCCATATAAAGAGAAATGAAGATGAGCAAGTAGTTGAAAAGTAAAATCTTTTGAAAAAAGATAAAAGGAATTCAAAAAATATAGTGAAAGGAAAATATAGTAAGGGGAAACTGTCTCTATCATCCTTAGAGGATTAATATCAAGGTTTAAATTTTAATGTGGAAAACTTAAGCTGGCTAAAATGAAGAACTTTGGCAAGGTATACTAAGTATTATAATCGTATTACTTTTTTCGAGAGGACTTTAATTTTAATAATTAAAGAATGATTGGAAAATTCGTTTTCAGGGAGATAGATTAGGTCCTTCACAAAACCCACTCTATTGATGATACACCAAAGGAAAGAGGAAGGATGATCTGAGAAACAGTATCATATAATGCTTTATTTACTTACATCAGTACCACATTCTAGTTATTGCTTGATACACACACACACACACACAGACACAGACCAGTCCTGTCAAGGAAACAAAGGTGTGTGATCTATCTTGCATCTGCTAGACTAGGGGTTACTATGACAACAGGGTATAAAATGCATACTTTTGTCTAATTCTAAAATGGCGTTTTTCTGTGTTTAGATCAAAGCACTCTGAAAAATAAGGCAAATACAATAAACAAATAAGTTACTAGAAAGAGCTTTATACAAAAAGAAAATTCTGCCCAACCTCTCTCTCTTATTCTTCCTCTTTTCCACACAAAAAAAAACCCCACAAAACAGTAATCAACTCTGAGACAAAGAAGTAATGCTTAATACTTAAACCAGAACAATAACCCAATGCCAACCAGCAAAACAACTTCCACTGATGTAGTCATAGGGACTTGCAGTAGTCTTTTAGTTCTTTGCATGGAGAGTAGTTTTAGAGTCAAACTGGGTGTTATAGTTGCCTTGACTCCTGACTCCTGCATCTGTTATCCTTGACCACCTACCCTGTAATAGGTAGCAGGGTTCTATTAACAATACTATTTTCTATTAGCAAATCTATCTTAGAAAAATAGCATGCAGTGTTAAGTAACTATCTATGAGTAAGAAATAACTGATTTCAGTTTTTAAAAATTTTCTTTGTCATTTATTTTTTAAAGTCAAAATATATTTATGCAGGAAATTGTCTTGATAAATCCTTGATATTAATTTTTATTCCCCAAATGAATAATAAATGACAATTGTAGGAGTAGACGTTGGTCCCAGTAACTAAGCTAAGTCACTTTGCTAAGTATTAAATATATACCTAAAGTTCAGAAAGGCTTGAAAGAAGAAAAGAACAAAGAAAAGTAAGAGGAGGGTATAAAATGAAAGAGAAAAAGGATAAGGGAAACTGGCAAGTGATAGTAGAATTTCATCACCAAAGTAAAAAATGAGCTAAAAAAAAAAAAAAAACCTATTGAGTATAATCAGAAAAACATTTACTGACTTTTTCCCCTGTGAATTTGATTCTGGAGCATGGTTTTAATATGAGGTTAAATGCCTACTATAGATTTGTAAGATGAGGTACATTCACTCTTTCAGAGTCTTGTGGTGATGAAATTCCATTAGTAATGCTTAGATATTTACATTGCTGATTAAAAAATCTTCTCATTAAGTCTTTGCTAATTGGGCTGTGGCCTGTTCAATAATTAGCTACTCTAATGTATTTTTCATGTAATTAGTCAGATTCTTGTCATCGAGAATGAACCTGCCTTCTACAGGAAAATTCACTCAGTAACCTGCCTCAACGTTCCTATATTTTAGATTTGTGATTCATTCATCTGCAAAACAATAAAGCTTATTGTATTATAAACAAGCATTAGAAATCTATTTAAATCTAAAAAGAATGTGGTATTCTTGTCAAAAGAAGAAGAAAACTACTTTTGTCTTTATCACTTATTGCCTTTGATTATGTCACTTTCTCTTTTGCTTCTTTATAATTGTTAGCATTGCAACTCCTATTGTCCAAAGAAAAACATATAACTTATAATGGAAAATAATTCATTTATTTTGTTTACTTTTTAAAAGACCAAAGTATGCATTGCTGGATGAATGTACCAGTGCTGTCAGCATTGATGTTGAAGGGAAGATATTTCAGGCTGCGAAAGGGGCTGGAATTTCCTTACTGTCTATAACACATAGGCCTTCTCTTTGGTAAGTGTTTTCAATGCTAGCTAACTTGTGGTAGATGATTTTTCCTTAAGTTTCTTAAAGAGTAACTCTACTAAACTTTTACAATAGCGCATAGGGCATTTAACTTATTTTCTACCTGTATTTCTTATTCCTCATAAGTTACATACTAGTAGTTTAGATACTCCCAACTTAATATTATAACTTGAATGCATTACTTAGAAATTATCATCATTTTATGGTAATTCTTAAAAGATATAGAAAAATCCAGTTATATATTTGAACTGAAAATATTTATCATAATCCTATATCATGTACTGAGAAAGAATATATTTATATATTCTTATATCATGTTTTAGTCCTTTTTTAAAATCCAGGAAAATAAAATCTAGGGGAAAAGTATATCCTACAACTTGATATTCCTCCAAATAATTAAGTAAACACAAACATACCACATACAGAAAAACAGTTATTGTTTTGTTTTGTGGAAAAATGAGCTAAAACTTTTAGAAATAACATCTCATAAAACCTAATGGGATATCCCTTCAAAAAATGATACTATTTAAAAAATAATTCCCCTACTTTAACACTGATGCATCATCACAAAAGTTGAGCACTTATTCTGTTTGAGGCACATTTTATTTAAGTCTCACAATAATTCTATGGTATACAGGTAATCTAACCCTCCAATTTTGCAGATAAAGAAGCTGAGAGCTAGAAAAGTGAGAAAATTAACTTCCATGATCACACACTCTGTACTAAAGTATACTGCTCTACTTATTATAAGAACTGAAAATATCTCTCATACACTAACCATAAAAACACCTTTTCATTCATACTGTATTCCACATTTTGCATTTCTGTTTCATCAATCTAAATATTTTCTTTTGACGTATTAGTAACTGTAAATAGCTCTATCTATGCTTTGACCTCTTATTTCCCAAGGGACTGCACAGGATTCCTCCTTTCTCTGGCTGCAGTATTCTGTGGCAGGTGGCTGATCAGATTTCATGCCAAAGCTGTCATCATGTATGTGGCTTCAAACCTAAACTCATAGCAAGCTTTATTGGAGTTAAGCCTTAAAGTTCTTCTAGACCTGTCACTTTATAGAGGGTGCTTACATTAAAATTGTGAGCAAAGCTGGGTGTAGTGGCTCATGCCTGTAATCCCAACACTTTGGGAGGCTGAGATGAGAGGATTGATTGAGGCCAGGAGTTTAAGACAAGCCTGGGGAATATAGTGAGACCCTGTGTAGAGGTGCATATACTTTAATATTTTAACTGTTTAATGTTTACCTCATTTTAAACATTCAGATTTTTCAGAATTAAAATTTAAAAAATTATGGATCTCGTCTAGCATGAGTTTGGGTCCATGCCAATGAATATAATTCCTTTGACTTCCATCCTGGAGAAGATGAACAGGGCCTAGATCTTTAAGACAATTATGACATTTGCCTGTAAATCCTCTGCATTAGGGAAGACATGGAGCCAGACCAAACTCTTGAGCTCTTTTTGGTTTGAGCATATAATTTCTATACTTTTTCCAGATTAATCACATGTTAGCCCTGGAACTCTTCTAAACTCTATCAGTGGATTTATTAGGTTAGCCTAACGTTCTGTTCCTTACTCAAGTAACTTTAATAGACATTGGAAGCATATTTAGCATTGTTTTCTAGATTGAATATAGTTTTTTTAAGCAGATAAAAAAATCGATAATGTTTGTCATCTTTTTCTATTTAGTTGAGGTCTCATTTTGTTATCCAGGCTGGAGTGCAGTGGCATGATCACCCTCTCACTACAGCCTTGACCTTCTGGGTTTGATAATCCTTCTGCCTCAGCCTCCTGAGTAGCTGGGACAGGCATGCACCACCATACCTGGCTAATATATTTTTTTTGTGGAGAGGAGGGCTTGCTATCTTGCCTAGGCTGGTCTCAAACTCTTGGACTCAAGCAGTCTTCTTGCCTCAGCCTCCCAGAGTACTGGGATTACATGCGCGAGGCACAGTACCTGGCTGTTTCTCTTTTAACAAGAAAATTATTCTTCTCACAGTACTTTTTTCACAAAATGAAACATCTTGGTTCTGCTCCTGGAATTAGTTTAGTCATTTTAGATGGTAGAAATTTGTCATTTCTTTCTCCCAAGAAAAATTTTTACTTTCCCCAAATAGATTTCAGAAATGGGAAAAGGTGCTATATTGTTTTCCCATAACAACAAATGGGTAATTGTTTATTACAAAGATTAAGATTGATACTAGTATCTGAAGAGGTAAAAAAAATTATAGAAACTTTTAAAAATATTTTATTCCTCGAGAGAATTGTAGCTGTATAATGACCACTTTCCTATTTGTAATCTATTTGTGAAAGAAGTCTACAGATGATTTCCAATGGATCTCAGTTAAAATAGCTGTTTCTTTTAAATTTCTCTAAGATAAACCCTGAAATATTATCTTAGCTTATAATATAGAATATGCCTTTGAATCTCAGGGCATGAAGCACCTATACAGTTTGCTCCTTCTACGTAGAAATCAAATAATGTTGTAGGACAAGAGTGATGAGCCAATTCATTGTGATACATTGAAGGTGGAACTTGCCCAAGATATAAATGACCACATTTAAAAATTACTCCTGACACCGGGCTCGGTGGCTCAGCCTGTAATCCCGCGCCTTTGGGAGGCTGAGGTGAGTGGATTACCTGAGCCCGCGGTTCGAGACCCGCCTGGGCAGCAAGACCTCATCTCTACAATAAATAAAAAAATCAGCCGGGCGTGGTAGAGCATGCCTGTAATTCCGGCGACTTGGAAGGCTGATGTGGAAGGATCGCTGGAGCCCAGCAGGTTGAGGCTGCGGTGGCCGGAAGCGGCCACTGCACTCCAGTCTGGGCGACAGAGTGAGACTCCAACTCAAAAAAAAAAAAAAAAATTACTCCTGACTATGGATCCAAGGCCAAGAAATCCCAAGAAAAGTTGATAATGAAATAAACAAAATGAATTTTTAACATTATTTTTCTCTTGTACGACCAACCTTTCCTTTGTTTGTGTTTTTATCTTTTTTAAAGAACTCTATTCTTTGTTCTGTGATAGTCACTGAGTATTGTTGATTCTAAATCTATCCAATTTGCTGCAAAGTCCATATGTTTGTCCTTCATTGTGACTGTGTAATACTCCCTTGTGTATATGTACCGTATTTTCTTTTTTCAGTCCAGTTTTGATGGGCAGCACATTGGTTCCATGCTTTTGCTATTGTGAATAGTGCTGGAATAAACACGTGTATGCAGATTTTTTTTTTTTTTAGTTCTTCTGGGAGTATTCCCAATAGGGAGATTGCTGGGACATATAGAGGGTAATTTCTAGTTCTTTTAGAAATCACCACACTGTTTTCCATAAAGGTTGAACCAGATTGCATTCCCACCAGTAGTGTAGAAGCATTCCCTTTTCTCTGCATCCTTGCCAGCATCAGTTGTTATTTGATTAATGATGGCCATTCTTTTTTTTTTTTTTGAGTTGGAGTCTCACTCTGATGCCATGGTTGAAGTGCAGTGGCACGCTCGTGGCCACCACAGCCTGAACTTACTAGACTCAGGCAATCCTTCTGCTTCAGCCTTCCTACTAACTGGAACTACAGGTATGCACCACCATGCCTGGCTAATTTTTTTATTTTTTATTTATTATAGAGACAAGGTCTCACCAAGTTGCCCAGGCTGGTCTCAGATGCCTGACCTCAGGCATTCCTCTTGCCTTAGCCTCCCAAAGTGCTGGGATTACCGACTTGAGCCACAGCGCCTGCCCTAATAATGGTCATTTTTACTGGGGTTAGCTGGTATCTCAGTGTGGTTTTGATTTGCATTTCGCTAATGATTAGTGAGATTAAGCATTTTTTCATGTGTCTGTTGGCTGCTGGTATATCTTCTTTTGAGAAATGTCTATTCATGTCTTTTGCCCACTTTTAGTTTGTTTTTTTTTTTTTTCTTTTTCTTTTAAAGATGTGGGTTACAACTCAGGGTTAGGTATACAAATGTTCATCGTGCAGGTACCCTTGTTGATGAGGTGTGCCCCTCCTTCCCTTGGCAATTCCACAACTTTCAATCCCACCCCCTCCCCTGGCAGTTTCCCACTACTGCCAATTCCTTTCTTATAGTATTAAAATTGTTGAAGGTCCACTTATGAGTGAGAACATATGGTATTCTGTTCTTTGTTTCTGTGGTAGATCACTTAGTATGATAGACTCTAAATTCATCCAAGATGCCACGAAGTCCATATGTTTATCCTTCTTTATGGCTGCATAATATTCCATTGTGTATATGTACCGCATTTTTTTTATCCAGTCCAACTTTGATGGGCGGCTTGGTTGGTTCCATGTTTTTGCTATTGTGAAGAGAGCTGCAACAGACATGCATGTGTAGGCATCTTTTTTGTAGAATGATTTGAGTTCCTCTGTTTTGCCTACTTTTGAATGGGGTTGTTTGTTTTTTTTTCTTTTGGCACATTTGAGTTCCTTGTATATCCTGGATGTTAGGACTTTGTCAGATATATAGTTGACCAATATTATTTTCCCATTCTGTAGGTTGTCTCTCCACTCTCTTGATGGCTTCTTCTGCTTTGCAGAAGTGTTTCAATTTAATGAGGTCCCACTTGTCTCTTATCTATTATGGCATGGACACCTGGGGTTTTGATCAGGAATTAGTTGCCTACTCCTATTTCTGTAAGTGTGTCTCCTGCATTTTCTAAGATTCTTATAGTTTGAGGTTTTACATTTAGGTCTTTGAATCCATTTAGAGTTGACTTTTGTGTATGGTGATAGGTAGGGGTCTTGTTTCAATCTTCTGCATGTGGTCAGTCAGTTTTCCCAGTACCATTTATTGAATAGTATCCCCTCTCTCTAGAGGTTGCTGGTGGATGAGTTGGTTGAGGAATTGAGGTTTTGCTTCTGGAATCTCTATCCTGTTCCATTGGTCCATATGCCTGTTTTTGTACCAATACGAGACTGTTTTGATTATTGTAGCCTTATAACTAAGTTTAAAGTCCGGAAAGGTGATACCTCCTGCTTTGTTTCTTTTGCTAAGGATTGTTATAGCTATTCATGGTTGTTTATGTTTCCATATGACTTTCTGTATTGTTGTTCCCAGTTCTGAGAAGAATGATACTGGTAATTTAATGGGTATTGCATTGAACCTGTAGATTGCCTTTGGTAGGATGGATATCTTAATAATGTTGATTTTTTTCCTATCCATGAGCATGGAATATTTTTCCATTTGTTTGTGTCTTCTTGGATTTCTTTGAGCAGTGTTTTGTAGTTTTCGTTGTAAAGGTCTTTCATTTCTCTGGTTAGGAAGATATTGAGGTATTTCATTTTTGTGTGGCTATTGTGAATGGGTTGTGCTTTTTATTTGGTTCTCTGCCTCTTTGTTGTTGGCGTATAAAAATGCAACTGTCTTTTACGTATTTATTTTGTATCCCAAGACTTTGCCAAATCCTTTATCAGTGCAAGGAGATTTTTTTACAGATTCTCTTGGATTTTTGAGGTATAGGATCATATCATCAGCAAAGAGGGATGACTTAACTTCTTTTCCTATTTGGATACACCCGATTTTCTTCTCTTGTCTAACTGCTATTGCTAGGACTTCCAATACAATGTCGAACAGGAGGAGTGAGAGTGGACAGCCTTGTCTTGTTCTGGTTTTCAGGGGAAATGCTTCCAGTTTCTGTTCATTTAGCAGTATGATGGCTGAAGCTTTATTATAGATGGCACTTACTGTTTTGAGATATGTTTCTTCTATGCCTAGGTGTTTGAGGGTTTTTATCAAGAAGAGATGCAGGATTTCGTCAAAGGCTTCTTCTGCATCTAATGATATAATCATGTGGTTCTTGTTTTTACATCTTTGATGTATTTAATTACAGTTATGATCTTGTGAATGTTGAACCAGCCTGGCATCCCATTGAAGAAGTGTACTTGGTCATGGTGGAAATTTTTTTAGATGTTGCTATATTTGATTTGTTAGAATCTTTTTGAGAATTTTTACATCTATGTTCTTTAGGGATATTGGCCTCTAGTCCTCTTTCTTTGTTGCATCTTTACCCTATTGGGGTATCAGTGTGATGTTAACTTCATAAAATAATTTGGGGAGATTTCAACTTTTTCAATTGCCTAGAATACTTTCAATGGGATTGGTATCAACTCCTCCTTGTATGTTTTGTAGAATTCTGCTAGAAAACCATCTGGTTCAGAGATTTTTTATTTTCGTAGATAGTTGTCTTATGATGGAGTTAATATCTGGGTCGTTATTGTCTATTTAGAGTCTCAATGTCTTCTTGTTTCAACCTTGGGAGGTTGCATGATGTCAGAAGGTCCTCCATTTGATTTAGGCTATCAAGTTTGTTTCTATACAGCTGCGCATATTAGTCTCTGATAATCTTTTGTATTCCTTTGGGGTCAGTTGTGATTTGATCTTTTGCATTTTTGATTGTGTTTATTTGGACTTTTTCTCTCTTTTTTTTGGTCAATCTGACTAAGAGTCCATCAGTCTTGTTTATTCTTTCAGAGAACCAGCTTTTTGTTTTGTTGATTTTTTTCCCTGTGATATTTTTGTCTTCTGTATCTCATATTTGGGCTTTTACTTTGGTGATCTGAATTCTTCTGCTAAAGTTAGAGTTTCGGAGGTCTTGTCTTTCCAACTCCCTTAGGTGATTTGTTAGGCTGTTAAATGTGACCTTTCCATTTTCATGATGTGTTTGAGAGATAAATTCTCCTCTTAGAACTGTTTTTATGGCATCCCAGAGATTTGGATAAGATGTTTCTTTATTTTCATTTATTTTCAGGAATCTTTTAATTTCTGTTGACCCAGTAATTGTTCAGCATCATGCTGTTTAGTGTCTATGTCTTTGTGGGTATTGGGGGAATTTTGTTGGTGTTGATATTTATTTTTATTCCATTGTGGTCTGAGAAGGTGCAAGGCTGTATTTCAATCTTACGAAATTTGATTATGCTTGATTTATGGCCAAGGATGTGATTGATCTTCTAGTATATTCCATGTGGTGATGAGTAAAATGTATATTCTGTGATTGTTGAATGAAGTGTTCTGTAGGTATCTATTAAGTCATTTTGGTTGTGTCAAGTTGAGGTTCCAGATCTCTTTGTTGATTTTTTTGCCTCAGTGATCTATCTAGGGTTGTTAGCAGGGTATTTAAGTCCCCAGCTATGATAGTATCAGAGGCAATATCTTTTTTTAGTTTAATTAGTAGTTGCTTTATAAATGCTGGTGCTCCTTTGTTGGGTGCATGTATGTTTAGGATGAATATTTCTTGTTGATGGATTGAACCTTTTATCATTATTCAGTGTCCTTTTGTATCCTTTTAAATTTTTGATAACTTAAAGGTTGTTTTCTCTGTTTGTAAGATCATGACTCTGGTCTTCCTGGAAATTCATTTTCCATCCTCTGAATTTGAGTCTGTGTGCATCCCTTGTGGTGAGATGAGTTTCCTGGATGCAGCAAATTATTGGGTCATGGTTTTTTATCCAGTTTGCTATTCTGTGTCTTTTCAATGTGCATTTAGCCCATTCACATTCACACTGATTATTGAAATGTGATTGTTTATCCCCATCATGAGATTCTTATAATTTTTTTATGTTTGTTTTCTTTTTACTTTTGGGTTGATGTGTGTGTGTATTTTCAAGTTTGCAGTTGTGATGTATTCTCTGTTGATTCTGTGCTCTGCTGTTCTTTGGAAAGTGTGTGGTCATTCTTTTTTTTTCTTTCTTCTGTGCTTAATACTTAAGTATTAATACTTTTTAAGTGTCTCCTGTAAAGCTGGTCTGGAAGCTGTATAATCTCTTATGGACTGGATGTCTGGGAAGAATTTTAATTCTCCATTACTGATGAAGTTGAGCTTGGCTGAGTAGGACATTCTTGGTTGAAATTGTTTATCTTGGAGAACTTTGAATATTGGTCTTTGGTACCTTCTAGCTTGTAGTCTTTCTGCCAATTGGTCTGCTGCTATTCTGATTGGTTTTCTCTGGTAGGTAATCTGACCTTTCTCTTTTGCTTCCTTTAGGATTTTTTCTTTTGTACCTACTTTGTGTAGGATAATTACTATGTGTCTAGGGGTTAGTCTCCTCATTTGATGTCTTTTGGGAGTTCTCTGTATCTCTTGTGTTTAGATGGTCACATCTCTGGTGAGATAGGGAAAGTTTTCTTGAATAACCTCCTAGAATATTTGCTTCAAGGTAATCTCCTTTCTCCTTTCTTCTTCAGGTATACCAATCAGGCATAGGTTTGTCCTCTTGATATAATCATATATTTCATGAAGGCTTTGTTCTGAGTTTTCTTTCTATGTTTTTTACAGATTGGATTAATTCCATGTTTTGGTTTTCAAGTTCTGAGATTTTTTTCTTCTGTTTGATTAATACTACTTTCCATGCTTGTCATCTTGTTATTTATTTCCTGGATGAAATTTTGTATGGTCAAAATCTGTGTGACAAGTTTTTCAGTGCTGCATCTTGTCTTTTTGAGTCTTATTGACTCCTTCCATCCATGCTTTAATCCCTGTTGAATTCTGGGACCAGTCCTTGGTGACTTCCATTGTTTGAGCTCTGATGTCTGATTTTTCAAGCATTTTCTCTTTGCTGCACTGGGAATTACCTATGTTCTTCTGTTAAATTTTCCTCATTTGTGACAGATTTCTTTCTTTTCTCTGTAGTTTTGTTATTCAGTGGCAATGGGAGAGGCTTCACTTCTGATGTTTGCTTAGCTCTCTATTCTTCTCTAATCAGGGCTCTGAATTTGTTGTATTTTGAAACAGGGCTGAGAATGAGAAGCTTCGCTGTCTCTTATAATTTTGAGAGTCGAATAAGGTGGAGGATGTGGTGGTAGGATTTAGAAACTACTTGCAAATCACAATGATTGTGGTATGGGTTTCCTGAGACACACTCCCTACTACCACTCTATATGATGATGCAGTGGATACAAGTGTGTACCCCTGAGTCCAAGATACAGTAACAGCAATGAGGAGAACAGAGAAAAGCAGAATGAAATAAGATGGACAAAATTAAATTTTTTTTTAAAAACACAGAAAATCAAAAGCAGAAACCAAAGCAAAAAACAAACACAAAACACACAAACACATACACAAATCTAAACCAAAAAAACTGGAGGAAAAACAAAGCAAAACAAACAAAAAACAAAAAGAAAAAACAGAAAAACTGAACACACACACATATACACACCCAACACAAAATAGGAAAAAAAAGAATTCAAATTTAACCCTCACACATACATTCACACAAACATTAAACTAAAAAAGAGAAGAAAAAACAAACTAACAACAACAACAAAAGAAAAACCTGGAAAGATGAACACTCAATCATTCACGTACACACCTAAACAGAAAACAAAAAAATGAAAGAAGAAAGAAGAAAAAAGCCGGGCTCGATGGCTCAGCCTGTAATCTCGCACCTTTGGGAGGCTGAGGTGAGCAGATTGCCTGAGCCCACAGGTTTGAGACCCGCCTGGGCAGCAAGACCTCATCTCTACAATAAATAAAAAAATCAGCCAGGTGTGGTAGCGCATACCTGTAATTCCGGCTGCTCAGAAGGCTGAGGCGGAAGAATCACCGGAGCCCAGCAGGTCGAGGCTGCGGTGGCCGAGAGCGGCCACTGCACTCCAGTCTGGGCGACAGAGTGAGACTCCAACTCAAAAAAAAAAAAAAAAAAGAAAGAAGAAAAAAAGAAAAAGATAAGGAGGAATCCAGGTAGAACCCTCGCGTACACATTCATCCACAAAGGAAAAAGAAAAACAATTTAAAAACAAACAAAACAAAAAGCAAAAAAACAACCTGCCCTCTTATGGCAGGTCCTATAGTTGTTCCTCTCTGCTACTCACAGGTAAGTCCCTCTGCTGTCTTCTGAGGAGCTGTGGTCTCATTCACAATCTCCGCAGTGTCCCACCCGGGAAAGGAGGAGGAATCAGTAGGGATGGGTGGGGCTTCAGTCCTCCCTTCTCACGCTTGTATAGTCAGGGGAAGCCCCTCGGTGGGGAGGTGTAGGATTTTTTCTTCCTCAGGTACTAGAAGGGGGTTCCCCAGCCAGGCTTATCCTGTAGTAGAGTCCTCCTGTCACAGCTGATGTCCAGGCTTTGCCTGGGTTTGTCCCTCTCAGTCATGCCCCAGCTGTGTGGGTCTGATGTACAGAAAATTACTGGGGAGGAGGGGGTTAGCTCAGCTCTAGATTCACTGCTGATCTCTTTGGGGGTCTTTCTCATCCTTTTCCAGTTATACCCTTTGTCCCATGACTGAATCAGGGTAGGGGGTGAGCCACCTGAGACTCAGCACTTGTCCTGTCCCTCTGGAGTTTGTGTTTTCAGGATATTCCCTCTGGGTCATGATCAGCCCTGAGTAGTTAATCTGCCGATCACAGAGATTGGGTCTGTCAGTCCATGGTGAACAAGTCAGAGCACTTCCTTGCCCAGTCTTCCAGATGGTGGCAGAGTGCCTGTTTTTTCTTCTCCAGTAGGGTGCTGCCTCTGGGCTCCCTTGCTGTGCTCCCGCTGTAACCCTTGCTACCAGTGTCCAGCCAGGCACTGCAGTAGTAAGGGAGAGCCTGTGGTTGACAGTCACTCTCGACAGCTTCTTCCCAGGAAGGGCTTTGCTGATTTTTTAAAAATGACACTTGGCTTCTGCACCCCTGTCAGTGCTAGGGTCAAAGTGGAGCAGCTGTGGCACTAGCCGTTTCCCCAGGAGAGTCCTGGCCACTTGCTCCCAAGTCCCCATTCAGTCAGCTGCTCACATGCCCACTCACTCACAGACACATACACAAAATTTTCCATATACTCATACTAGGACTCACAGTCTGACTGACTCCGCTAGTCTTCTCAGAAGCACTTCCTTTGTTTTTTCATTACTTTTATTTTAGCTCCCACATTTTAATAGCCGGGGAGTTTTTTGCATGTATTCTCCTTAACATAGAAATGCATTCTTTTCTATTTAATTTTGGTAAGGTCCCATCTAGTAGAAGATGAAAGTTTTGGAAAGTTAAAGAACTTAAAAATATGGAAAAGATCATTAATCTCTGTCATATGTTATCAAATACATGAACTTAAACCTTTGGCTTGTTGGTGATTTTACTCTTTTAGTTATAGTTTAGCCTAGCTTACTTTCCCATTTTGCAGCATGTTAAAAACATCTGATCAGAAGGAGGTGGAACCCATATGTCCATCAATTTATGAATAGATAAAATGTGCAAAACCATGCAATGGAATATGATTCAGCCATTAAAAACAAGTGAAGTATGAATACATGTTACAACTGGATGTACCATTTTTAAATTTTACCTGTAGTATAATTTTTTTAATTGACAGATAAAATTGTATGAGTTCATCATGTATATGATGTTTTGAAGTATTTACTTTGTGGAATAGTTAAATCTAGTTAATTTACCTTATATAGT
Organism: Carlito syrichta; assembly: GCF_000164805.1. NCBI lineage: Eukaryota > Metazoa > Chordata > Mammalia > Primates > Tarsiidae > Carlito > Carlito syrichta. Next base: position 375,546 of record NW_007246321.1, on the reverse strand, counting down.
TATCATTTTTGTGGTGAGAACATTAGCATCCACTATGCTTGCATTTTTTAAGAATATGGGTTTTCATCATTAACTATAGTCACCATGCTGTATAATAGATCTCGTGACCTTATTCCTCCAATCTAACTGTAATTATACATTCTTTGACTTACATCTTTCCATCCCTTTCTCTCCTCTAACTACTCCATCCTCTAGTAACCACCATTCTGTTCTCTACATCTATGTGATCAATTTTTGGATTCCACATATGAGTGAGAACATGTAGTATTTGCTATTCTGTGCCTGGTTTATTTCACTTATTTTAACCTTCTCCAGGTTTATGCATGTTTTGCATATGGCAGGATTTCATTCTGTTTTTTATTGCCTAGTACTCTATCACACACACATACACACACACACACACACACACACACACACACACACACACACACACATACATATATATACCACATATTTTTTTAGCATTTATCCATTGATGGACACAGGTTGATTTCATATTTTGGTTGTGGTCAATAGTGCTACAATAAACATGAGAGTGAAGATATCTCTTCAATATATTGAGTTAATTTCCTTTGCATATATATCCAGTGGTGGGATTGCTGGATCATAATTAGAGTTCTATTTTTAGAATTTTAGGGAACCGTCTTACTATTTTCCATAACGGCTATACTAATTTACATTCCTTCCAACACTGTGCAAGTTTCCTTTTTTCCCATCTCCGCCAACATTTGTTATCCTTTGACTTTTTGATAGTTATTCTGACAAAACTGAGGTGATCTCTCATCATGCTTTTGATTTGAATTTACCTGATGGTTAGTAATGTTGAGCGTTTTTTCATTGACTGTGTGTCTTCTTTTGAGAAATTTCTATTCAAGTATTTTACTCATTTTGTAATTGAGTTATTTGTTTTCTTGCTATTGAGTTGTCTGTGTTTCTTATATATTTTTCATATTTACCTCTTATCAGATGTATAGCTTGCAAATATTTTCTCCCATTCTGTAGGTTTTCTCTTCATTCTGTTGATTGCATTGCTGACAGCTTTTTAGTTTGATGTAATACCATTTATCTATTTGTCTTTTTGTTGCTTGTGGTTTTGAGATCATATCCAAAAAAATTATTGCCTAGACCAATATCATGAAGCTTTTCCCCTATTTATTCTTTAGTAATTTCATGGTTTCAGGTCTTACATTTACATCTTTAATCCATTTTGAGTTGATTTTTTGTGTATGGTGAGAGATAAAGGTTTAATTTCACTCTTCTGCATATCCCAACACCATTTATTGAAGAGACTGTCTTTTCCCCACTGTATGTTTGTGGCACCTTAGTTGAAAATCAACTGGATGTAAATTCATAGATTTATTTCTGGGTTTTCTGTTCTGTTCCATCGGACTATGTGTCTGTCATTATGCCAGTACCATGCTGTTTGAGTTACTGTAGCTTTGTAATATCTTTTGATGTTAGGTAGTATGATGGCTCCAGCTTTTTATTGTTGTTGTTGTTGTTGTTTTGGTCAAGATTGCTTTTACTATTCTGGGTTTTTGTGGTTGCATACAAATTTTAGAATTGTTGTTTCCATTTTTCTGAAGAATGTTATTGGCATTTTCATAGATATTAACTTGAATCTGTAGATTGCTTTGGGTTATATGGACTTTTTAACAATATTAATTCTGCCAATCTATGAACATGTGATGTCTTTTTATTGTTTTGTGTCCTCTTTAATTTCTTATATTAATGTTTTTTAGTTTTCATTGTAGAGCTCTTTCACCTCCTTAATTAAATTTAATCCTAAGCATTTTTTTTTTAACAACTTTTGTAAATGGGACTTTTAAAATAGCTCTTTCAGATAATTTGCTAATAGTGTATAGAAATGCTATTGATTTTTGTATATTGATTTTGTGTCTTGAAACTTTACTGAATTTGTTTATAAATGTAACAGTTTTGTGGTAGGGTCTTTAGGGCTTTCTGTATATAAGATCATGTCATCTGCTAATAGGGACAATTTTAACTTTTTTCTTTCCAATTTTGGTGTCTTTTATTTCTTTTTCTTGCCTAATTGCTCTGGATAGAACTTCTAGTAATATGTCAAATACAAGTAGCAAAAATTGGGCATTCTTATCTTGTTCCAGATCTTAGAGGAAAAGCTTCAAGTTTTCCCCATTTAGTATATTGTTAGCTGTGAGTTTATCATATATGGCCTTTATTATGTTGAGATATATTCCTTCTTTGCCTAGTTTATTGAGCATTTTGATCATAAAGTGATGTTGAATTTTCTTAAGTGTTTTTCCTTCATCAACTGAGATGATTATATGAGTTTTGTCCTTTATTCTGTTCATGTTATGTATCACATTTATTGACTTGCATAAAGGTGGTCAGACCATCTTTATATCTCTGGAATGATTTCCAGTTGATTATGGTAAATTATTCTGGTAATGTACTGTACAATTCAGTTTGCTAGTATTTTGTTGAGGATTTTTGCATCTTGTTAATCAGGAATATTGATCTGTAATTTTCTTTTTTGTTGTCCCTCTTGTCTGATTTTGGTATCAGGGTAATGCTGATCTTGTAGAATAAGTTTAGAGGTATTCTCTCCTCTTCAATTTTTTGGAATAGTTTGAGAATAATTGATATTAGTTCTTCTTTAAATAGTTGGTAGAATTAAACTGGTAAGCCATCAGATCCTAGAACTTTCCTTGATGCAAAGCTTTTTATAACTGATGCAATTTTTTTACTTGTTGTTGGTCTGTCTAGATTTTCTATTTCTTCATAGTTCATCTTGGTAGATTTTATGTGTTTAAGAATTTATTCATTTCTTATATATTATTCAATTTGTTAGCTTATATTTGTTCATAATAGTGTCATAATCCTTTGTATTTCTGTAGTATCAATTGTAATGTCTGCTATAATTTCTGATTTTATTTATTTGAGTCTTCTTTTTTTCTTAGTCCAATTAAACATTTGTCAATTTTGTGTATCTTTTCAGATAATTCGCTCTTTGGGGTTTTTTGGGTTTTTTTTTTTGTATTATGTTTTCATTCTCTATTTCATTTATTTCTGGTAGATCTTTATTATTTTCTTTCTTCTATTAGTATTGGATTTAGTTTGTGCTTGTTTTCCTGTTCCTTGAGCTACATTAGGTTGTTTATTTGAGATCTTTTTTTCTTTTCAATGTAGGCATTTATTGCTATAAATGTTTCTCTTACAACTGCTTTTGCTGCATCCCACAGGATCTGGTATGTTGTGTTTGCATTTTCTTTATCTCAAGAAATTTAAAAAATTTTTCTTTTAATTTCTTCACTGACCCCTTAATTATTTGGGATCATGTTGTTTAATTTCCATGTATTTGTATTTTCCAAAGTTTATTGATTACTAGATTTATACCATTGTGGTCAGAAAAGATACTTGATATGATTTCAATATTCTTAAATTTGTTAAGACTTGCTTTATGGCATAGCATATTATCTATCTTGGAAAATGTTCCATGTGCAGTTGAAAAGAATGTATACTCTGCAGCTGTTTGATGGAATATTCTGAAGATAATTGTTAGGTCCAGTTGTTCTAGAGTACAGTTTAAGTCTGGGATTTCTTTGTTGATTTCAGTCTAGATGATCTGCTCATTGCTGAAAGTGGAGTATAAAAGTCTCCTAATATTATTGTATTGTTGCCCATTTCTCCTTGTGAATCTATGAATATTTGATTGATTTATGTAGGTGCTTTGGATTAATACATATATAGGATGATTATATCTTCTTGATGAATTGACTCCTTTATTGTTATATAATAACTTTCTTGGTCTCTTTCACAGCTTTTGATTTGAGGTATATTTTATCTGATATAAGTATGGCTACTCCTGCTCTCTTTTAGTTTCCATTTAGATAGAATATCTTTCTCCATTCCTTCAATTTTAGTCTGCCCTGTTTTTGCAAATGAAGTGAGTCTCTTGCAGGCAGTATACAACTGAGTCTTGCTTTTAATCCATTCAGACACTCCTTTAATTGAAAAATTTAATCCATTCAAATTAATTATTGTTAGATAGGAAATAACTACTGCCACTGGGTTCAGTGGCTCATGCCTATAATTCTAGCACTTGGAAGGCCAAGGCAGGTGGATTGCTTGAGCCCAGGAGTTCAAGACCAGCCTGTGGAACAAAGTGAAACCTTATCTCTACAAAAAATTAAAAAAAATTAACTGGGCATGGTGGCACACTCCTGTAGTTCTAGCTACTCAGGATGCTGAGATGAAAGGATTGCCTGAACCCAGGTAGTCAAGGCTTCAGTGAGCAGTGATCATCATGGTCATGCCACTGTACCCCAGTCTGGGTAACAGAGTGAGACCCTGACTCAAAAGAAGAAAAAAGGAATTACTACTGCCATTTTGATAATTTTCTAGTTGTTTTGTAGATCTGTCTTCCTCTCATTATCTTTCTGTGTGGTTAAGTGACTTTCTCTGGTAGTATGTTTTGATTTCTTCCTTTTTACTTTTGGTATATCTATTATAGATTTTTTTCTTTGTGGTTACCATGAGGCTTTAAAAAAATCTCATCATTAGCACGTTATTTTAAGCTGATAACAATTTAACTGTAATCACCAAAAACCCAATCTCTATACTTTAACCTCCACATTTTGAATTTTCAGTGTCACAATTTACATATTTTTATATTATGTATACCTTAACAAAGAATTGTAGTCCGCTCGTTGGCTCAGCCAGTAATCCCGCACCTTGGGAGGCTGAGGTGAGTGGATTGCCTGAACCTGTGGGTTCAAGACCCACCTGGGCAACTTGGTGAGACCTCATCTCTACAATAAATCAAAAATTAGCTGGGTGTGATAGCGCACGCCTGTAGTTCCAACTACTTGGAAGGCTGAGGCAGAAGGATCGCCGGAGCCCAACAGATCGAGGCTGCAGTGACCGGAAGTGGCCACTGCACTCCAGTCTGGATGACAGAGTGAAACTCCAACTCAGAAAAAAAAAATTGTAGTCATTATTATTTTAAATAATGTTTTTTTACTAAAAAAAAAAAAGATGATTTACATACCTTCTTACATTATTAGAGTTTCTGAATTTGACTGTGTACTTACTTTTACCAGTGAGTTTTATACTTTCAGATGTTTTTGTATTACTCATTAGCATTCTTTTATTTCAGCCTGAAGAATTTCTTTTAGCATTTCTTGTGAGACAGGTCTGGTTGTGATGAAATTCCTCCACTTTTGGTTTTCTGGGAAAGTCTTTATTTCTCTTTCATTTCCAAATGAGAGCTTTGCTAAGTACAGTACTTTTGGTTGGCAGGATTTTTTTCCTTTAGCATTTTGAATACATTATCCCATCTCTCCTGACGTGTAAGGTTTCTGCTGAGAAGTCTGCTACCAGGCATATTGGAACTCCCTTATATATTATTTGCTTCTTTTCTCTTGTTGTTTTCAGGATTCTCTCTTTGTCTTTGACCTTTGACAGTTTGATTAAAATGTCATGAGATAGTATTTCTTAGACTGAATCTGACTGAAGAACTTTGACCTTCTTGTACCTGTTTATATCTTTCTCCAATTTTAAAAGCTTTTGTTACTATTTATTTAAATCAGCTTTATAACACTTCATCTTTCTCTAGAATGCCAATGAGTCCATGCATTTGCTCTTTTGATACTGTCACATAAATTCCATAAACTTTCTTCACGCCTTTCCATTCTTTTTTCTTTTCAAATAACCTGTTTTCAAGTTCACAGATTTTCTATACTGCTTTATCAGTTTTGCTATTGATACTATTTCATTATTTATTTTGTTTGTAGTATCCTTTAGCTCCAGAATTTCTGTTTGATTTTTTCAAAATTATTTCAATATCTGTTGAATTTCTCTAATACATTTCTGAATTGTTTCTCTATATTTTATTGAAATACACTGAGCTTACTTAATGTGACTATTTGACCTGTTTTCAGGGTAGTTATACATCTCCATCTCTTTAGGGTCAATCACTGGCACTTTATTTTGTGCATTTGGTGCTATCTTTTCTTCCTGATTTTTCTTGATCTTTGTAGTCATGCATTGGTATCTGCATATTAAAGAAATAGGAATTTATTCCAGTTCTTGCAGTATGGTTTTTTCTGGGAAAGGCCTTCAACAGTAAGCCTCTACAGAAATTCTTTTGTGATTCCTAAGTTAGTGACTGCTATAGCCATTGCAAGACTACGGCGTGCTACATTCAGGACCACTGCAAATGGAATAGTGCCTTTCAATAGAATAGAATTATTTGATCACTAAGGCTGGCACAATGCTGAGCTGAAATCTAAGCCCTGATCCACTGAGTCTTGTCTATCACTGTGCTTTATTTGGAGCCCATGGTTGCTGCACTTTGTCAGCAGTGATACAGGCCATAACTCCAGTTTGTCTTGCAGGGACAGTTTCCTATCTGGCATTGAGGCAAGTTCAGAGGCTTAGTCTGAAGGTACCAGCAGAAATCAGATGTTGTGAAATTCTGCCTTGTATTGGGTTTTACTGTGGTGGGTCTGGTATGTAGTCCAATAAAAAGTCCTATGCTTACTTCCTTCTCTTTACCCCAAGTAGATACTATGTCTCTCTGAACTGTACTTCCTGGGTTGGGAGAGGTGTGACATGGGGAGTATAAAATTGTCCTTTCTCTCTTCAATGTGTCTTTTCTTATTATTTTGCTATAACCAGGTATTGTGATCTCTCACCTGGTCTCCTTGGCTGTATATTTTTTGAAAGTTGTTCAAATTGATGTTCTGCAAGGATTCTAGTCTACCTTGATCACTGCAGAATCCTAGTCTACCATCTTCCTCCACCCTCAGTTCCTTGAAGTCCTTCTGATTATGTTCTATAATTCCATGTATATGAAATATCCAGAATAGAGAAATCTATAGAGACAGAAAGGTGATTAGTGGTTGACAGGGGCTAGGCAGAAGGAGAAATGGAGATGAACTCCTAATGGGTGTTGGGTTTCTTTTGGGAGTGAAGAAAATGTTCTGAAATTAGGGTGGTGATGGTTTTACAAGTTTTACAGTGAATATACTACAAAATCACTGAATTTTGCACTTTAAAGTATGAACTTATGGCATGTGAATTATATTTCTTACTTTTTTAAAAGGAGGTGAAAGCTGCTTGGAAAAAGCCCACTAATCATAGAAAATAATGATAGACAAGAGCTTAGAAAAGCAAAAACTGAGAAAATATGTAAGGGAAAGGCAGAAAAACTGATGATATATAAACATATGGGCCATTTCAGTAACAAGACAGAAATGCAAGTGGCTCAGATATGCAGGATCAGTTTTGCCAACTTTACTCCCACCATACATTCCCCCCAAAATCCCAAAGAATGGTGACCTCAGCCACCCTTTAGGCGAAGATGGACTATCTCCCATCTCATCAATAAAATAATATCTATACCTCTGTGATGTTCCTAATTACAAAACTGAGTCATGAGAAAAGAGATTAAATTATATGATAATGTAGAAGTATCTTTAAAAAACTTCTTTCAAAAAGTTCAGTTTTAAAAAGTCTTTTACAACTTTAATTATTAAGAGTCTTTTATTTATTTTATTTATGTAGAAGAACTCATTCCCAAAGAATGGTGTAGTAATGAATTGCTATTATATTTCCTTAATTTTCTCTATATGACCTGTATAATTTTTACTTTATTTCCTCAGCTTCTTTTCTTTACCCTTATTTAAAGTATGCTTTATTATTTATTCAGAAGGCATACTGAGTTATGAAGATAAATTATGTATATGCAACAGCATATCTTACTTTGCAGTTAATATACATCCAGAAAATTAAACAAGCTTAACATAAGCAATAATGATTTCCTTGAAAACAGAATGATGACTTTTGGATAAAAAAAAAAAAACCCAGTATTTAACTTCTTGAGATAGCCTTAAAACTGGAATGTAAAATAAGACTAGACATAGTGGCTCAGGTCTGTAATCCCAGTACTTTAGGAGGCCAAGGCAGAGGATTGCTTGGGCCTAGGAGTTCGGGACAGGCCTAGACAACAAAGCAAGACCTCATTTCTATAAAAAATGCAAAAATTAGCCAGTTATAGTGGTGTGCTTGCATATTCTCAGCTTCTTGGGAAGTTGAGGTGGAGGCTAGTATGAGTCCAGGAAGTTGAGACTGCGGTGAGCTGGGATTGTGCCTCTGTACTCCAGCCTGAATAACAGAGTGAGACACTGTCTCAAAAAAAAAATAAATAAACACCGTCCTTAAAATTTGCCTTTGAATATCAATTTGAATGATAAAACTACAAGTAATATGACATTTGAAAATCATAGCTAATAATATTATTTCATTTTAATTATACAGGAAATACCACACTCATTTATTACAGTTTGATGGTGAAGGAGGTTGGCGCTTTGAACAATTGGATACTGCTATCCGTTTGACATTGAGTGAAGAAAAACAAAAGCTAGAATCTCAGCTAGCCGGAATTCCCAAAATGCAACAGAGACTCAATGAACTATGCAAAATTTTGGGAGAAGACTCGGTGCTGAAAACAATCAAAAATGAAGATGAGACATCCTGATTTATTTAGACATATTTTAAAAGTTAATTTTTAGGTAAAGGCTCAGAGACACTTTGTTATACTGCATGCAGTATGTTAAGCTAAGCACAGAGAAAAAAGGCATCAAGAAATGTTTTCATCAGATTTTAACATTGTGGAAGTATTTGATCTGATTTTTCAGAAGAAAATAAGCAAATGCATTCATTATGTAAGATTAGTCATTATTGCTTATACTAATTCTTAGTGAAGGCCTAATGCACCTGTAAAACAGGATTTTCTAGGTGAATTCATGATGAATACCAGATTTACTATGTATATGTGTTGTGTCTGAAGTCCTTAACACACATGGGGGCAGCATTTGAGTTGATACCAGGTGCATAAAATTAGAATTTTGAGTAATATTTAATTAATTTATGGTTGATATTAGGTTTAATAACTACAATTCAAGTTGATCATTGCTAGTGGCCAACTAAACTTCTATACAAAATAGCTAACAGTTTGAGAAATAATTTCAATATAAAAAATATTTTAATGGTAGTCGTTGAAAGAAAAAAGCATGACTGTACATGTATAAAATGCCATATTTAAAAATTTTAGACGGAGCATCTTTATGAGGGCATACAGTAAATTAATTTTAATAGGAATCTTACATATATTTTAATAAACCCTTTCATTTTTAAAAGAGAATTGCCAATACAGAAAAAGGAGTATCCAAATAATGTTTGTCTCAACCTGTTTCTTTCCTTGGCAGCATTATCTATTGCAACTTCTGTCCAGAAGTATTCCACTTGTTTTTATACCCAGAGGTGGAGTCCACATTTTAAAAATTGCAGTGGCATCATAGAATATAGGGATTCTGAAAATCACAGTAATAATAAAATACTCTGGAATTGTACTTTATAATTTACAATCCTCATTTATATCATTTCATTTTGATACTGTGGCAATGTTTTGAGACAGATACTACTATTCCCACTTTACTTTTGAGAAAATTGACACTCAGACTTTCCCTAATCATGCAATTTATTTGGGGATAAATCCAGGGATCAAATGAAGTTCTCCTGACTCCCTAGTTCAGTGCTATTTGTACTATTATCCTGTAAATCAAACTGGGCTATAATATCAATGGAAGTTAGATGAGATGTTGAGAAGAAAGTAAATTTGACAATGTTGGTGTTATTGTTATTTGGTTATTGTTTACAAAACATTGAAAATTAAGTACAAGCCGGGCTCGGTGGCTCAACCTGTAATCCCACGCCTTTGGGAAGCTAAGGTGAGTGGATTGCCTGAGCCCGTGGGTCCCGCCTGGGCAGCGAGACCTCATCTCTACAATAAATCAAAAAATCAGCCGGGCGTGGTAGCGCATGCCTATAATTCCGGCTACTTGGAGGGCTGAGGCGGAAGGATCGCTGGAGCCCAGCAGATCGAGGCTGTGGTGGCCAGGAGCAGCCACTGCACTCCAGTCTGGGCG
>NW_007246321.1:351677-365552 GCF_000164805.1 Carlito syrichta | reverse complement strand
AAAAGAAAATTAAGTACAAAGTGGAAAGGTAATTGTTTAACATGAGCCAACCAAGTTAGCAAACCTTTCAGCAACTATACACTATTATTCACTGTTAACATACCTGTAAGGCATCAGCAATCAGAAGGACAATTAATTATGTTTTAGGTAAATTTAATATTTATTGGACATAATGAGAAATAATATTTATGGACTAGCCATATGAAATAGATCTTATCTATTTGTGTGCCTTGGAGTTGAAAGTGCAAAAGCCAGTACTGAAACTTTAATCTCTTGCCACCTATGCCACCATTTTAATAGACCAGAAAAAAAATGAGAATGATCATTTATTAGCAGCTCAGAAAGGTGTATTTAGACACAGCTATAATAGATGCTAAGTCAGTGATCCATACACTTTTCAGGTGGTAGAGTACCTGGAAGTCATTCATAATGGTCATTGTACAACTTCATAATATTTCTACATTTTCAATTCTGCCATAATAACTAGGACATTTTTCATGATCAATAAATATAACTGTCTTATATGAAATAATGCAATGTAAAATAATAAGTACATCTGTCCAAGTTTTCTGTTAGTATCATTAGCTACTTATTTATTTGTTATTTCAAAAGCTTCCTGTTAGAAAAGTGAGTCAAGGAATAAAGAGGTTTTTTTTTGTTTTTGTTTTTTTAAAGCATGAAACCAAAACTCAAGCTTGCTAACAATTGTCCATTAATCTTAACTTTTGTCTTAGCAGTTATCCAGTTTATACTGCTATATGAAGAAAAGTCTAAGGCAAGTGTCTTAAGTTAACTTTTAAAGGTACAAGCAAAAATGAAAAGTCCTCATATGAAATGTGTACATAATTTTCATACCTTAATTTTAATAATTTACAAAATAAAACATAATTTTTAAAAGCCTGATTTTTTTGAAACTTTGAAAAGAATACCAAAACAAATATTAGATTTGTAATTAATCATTATTTAATATATTTTACCAACGAGCTGAAGTAAAAATGACTCATTATTTATAATGTACAAAATTCAAATATGTTTAAAGTTCTGTATTAAAAACTATCCACATTGCAATTTAAATATAATAGTTTTAAGAGGAACATATTTTTCATGAGCTTTTGGTGCCTGTTCATTTTCTAAGTTTTTTCCTAGGACCAATATCCTCTAACTTGGAAGGGAAAACATGTGTGATTTTATTTTGTATTTGTGAACCATTCAACTGTTTCCAAAATGGTCCCATAGGTATATCATATTTTACTATTTTTGTAGTTATATTTCATGAGAAATGAGGAAAAGATTGAGAAACTAAATAGCCATCTTTGAATATCGCAAGAAATAAATAAGAAAAGGAAAAAGAAAGAATATTTCAAATTTCAAACATCTTTTACTATATTATCTGTTTGACCAAATTTTGACTTTTTTGGATCAAAAAAGTTCTGTTAATGGAGCTTGATTTTAAAATGTACCTTTTTAAGGTTAACTCTTAAACTTGGAAAATAAGCTGCATTCTATGAAAATGTTGCATTTCTACAGCATGTAGCATTATGCCAAGCATGAATCTAAAGTAGTGTGTGTTCTTGTAAACAAGATAATGTGTAAAAATCTCTCTCAGATAATCTCAAGAAGAAAGATATGCCTTGAAACTCAATCCAAGTTTATATTGTTTACAGTGGAAATGGTTTTCTCTTGATAGAATTTTTTTTGTTGTCTCAAATTTTGGTCTGCCAGTAAAGGTGTAAGTGAACATGTTTTTGTTTTTTTTTTTTATTGGAGACATTGGTTCCGAGTATAACTTTATATTTGGCAATAGTCTTAACCTAGTACAATCTGTATGAAATAGTTTCGTAAGCCTAGAAAAATCTGTTACACATTGAAACCCAAATCCAGAGAATGTTATACAATTCTGAGATGTGCATAAAATGGTACAAGTTATTGAATCATTGATTAAAATAAATGTCTTTGATATAATTGTTTTATGGGCAAAAATTATCCTCTTTTAAATGTAATGTACTTTCACATAATCTAGGCTATTCCAATTCTGATTATATACATTTAGATATGTTGAATATGTTTCAGAGTTGTACTTGTAATGTTTGCCACATGAGAGCTTTCAGGGGAATGTATAAAATATTTTTATTAAAAACCAGTCCCTTCTTTGTCGTTGATGCCTTTCTTGATTTTCAAGTACAGAGCTGCTTTGCATTTTATATTGTGAAATTCCCAAAATCAATGGTCTGCTTATAAGCTGGAGTTGTATTAATGAAAATGAATGAGAAAAATATCCTTAATGGTAAAAAACCACTGTGTAGCTAAATAAGAATGTGGCTGTGTGTGAATACATTATAATATAGTCTCCATCCGACATGTAGTTACTTGAGCTCATCATTCCTTGTGAATTCCTTAATCATCATAAGAAAGCCTAGGTTAATCAAAGGAGTTACAAATTATTCCACTGGTAGAAAATACCCTATTTCTATACTTCAAATGACTGTTAGGTATGTGTCTACAATAGTTGCTTAAATATTAATTTTCTTTATCAGTGCAGCACATTTATTAAGAACCTACCTACTTATGCCAGGCACTGTGCTAGGTTCTAGGAATAGATAAAATATGATCCCTGTCCCAGGGAGCTTGCTGCCACTGAAAATTAGGAAAATGAATACACTCTATCAGAAAAAAAAGTCAATAGCTACATTTAGTATTCACCAAAGTAGGCTCAAAGTCTTGCATAGTCATTGACTCATTAAATCTTCACAAAACTCTAATTGAATACAAGAGGAAAGTGATGACAGAAAGGTTAAGTAATTCATCCATCCTCATACAGCACCCACGCTATAGAGCTGAAATTTGAAACTAGAAGTATTTGATTACAAAGCCTATGCAACTCCCCATTGTCTTCCTTTTAATTAGCTTAGGCCATTTTTCATTATTGCTATTTTGAAGTGTTAAGTATATTTTTTCCTGATTCAAGGTTTCTGATTAACCAAACAGATACATTTTCATCTAAAAAGGGAATGTATTTAACACATTATATTTTTATTATAAAATATGAATATGGGAAGGGGAGAACATAAGGCAAGTTTCAAATGTTTATTGAGGAAGAAATTTCTAAACTGTTTATTCTTGTTCATTCATTCATTCAATAAATACTTATTGATACTTCAAGGTACCAGCTAAAGTGCTAGGGATTCAGAGATGAACAAGACATATCTGATCTTAGCCCTTACAAAACATTTTAGTACATTAATATTAAACAATTATACGCCTATTTAGATGTTCCATATAAAAGGCATATTTGTTTTGTAGTATCTTCTCAGTCCTGTATTTCCTGCCCTAAGATCACTCTGTTGCAAGCGTTAAGAAATAAGCATATTCTGACAGCAGGATTCCCTTGAGTGTACACGATGGGCTTCACCGTCCTCATGACCTCCAACAATTACCAGGTCCAATAAAACCAGTCTGTAGAACTGTATCATCCTTGACCAGTAGTTGGTTCCAAACATTCAGCATGCTGTCTTGAAACCTAAGAAACATTAGCTTCTCAAGTTCAGGTTATGTAAAATGAGCTAGTTTCGTATATTCAAAAGTATGTCTCTCATCTTAACACAAAATACAGAAAACTATAGCAAGCAAGTTTTTAAAAGCAAAATAAAAATTAGTAATTATAAAAATAAACAAGATTTTCAAATTACATTTAAAATTACATGGTCTGTCTTGGTACTTGTGAGCCAATACAGATGATAAGGATGTTAAGTATTCACCTTTGTGTATTTATGTGATTTAGTATGTAAAAAATAGATTATGTAACAATGAAATATGATAAACACTAAATTATATTAACTTGGCTATATAATTTTATTAATATAAAATAGTGAACAACTTTGTATATCAAATATATTTAGTTTTTATATGTTGAATACATTAAGCCTAATAATTAAACTCTATTGGGCCTAGACATTATGCAAACATATAAAACTGAAGAATTGTCTCAGGATTCACGTGGGGAAGGGCAAAAGATGGCCTGTCTTCAGGTGATATCTTATTGGGGAGGCAACATAGTGAGAGCTTTTTCAATATATAGATGCTGATATTTCCAGAGTGACAAAGACTGATGAAGCAAGTGCCAAGTCCCTTTGTTAAAGATAGCCTGTTGATCTTATGGGACCAGTTCCAATCCCCATATAGGAGAGGTCTAGATGAATGAGGTTAATGTAGATCTAAGCAGATACAGATACTCCCTGACTATAAGATTATAGCTCAATAACCACGTAGTAAGTTGAAAACCTAATGAACATCATATCTTAGCCTAGCCTACCTTAAATATGCTGAGAACACTTATATTAGCCTACAGTTGAACACACTCATCTAGTAATATAGACTGTTGTTTACCCTCCTGATCAGTGACACTGGGATCCGTGGATCCCTGACGCTGCCCAGCAGGCCAAGAGAATATCACACTACATATCTGTAGCCCAGGAAAAGATCAAAATTCAAAATTTGAAGTATAGTTTCTACTAAACGTATATCACTTTCTCACCATAGTAGAGTTAAAAAATTATAAGTCAGGGAACATCTATAATATATTTTACTGCAACCTAGCATACACACACTTGCACATACACAATCCCTTAGAAGTTTGATACAAAGTAGCATAAAAATTTTCAAGTAACTAAATTTTTTTTATTGTGGCAAAAAACATGTAATATAAAATTTACCATTTTAAATATTTTTAAGTGTACAGTTCAGCAATGTTAAGTATATTTATATTGTTGTGAGTCAGATCTCCAGAACTTTTTTATCACAAATCTGAAACTTATCTATTAACTTCCTCTTTCCCCTGAGCACCCAGCCCCTGGAAACCATCTGTCTACTTTCTGTTTCTATGAATGTGACTACTTTAAATACCTCAAATAAGTGGAATCATCAATATTTGCTTTTTGCAACTGGCTTATCTCACTCTGCATAATGTCTTCAGGATTCATCCATGTTGTAACATGTGACAGAATTTCCTTCCTTTTTAAGGATGAATATACCATTGTATGGATATACCACACTTGCTTAACCATTCACTTGGGGAGCTTCTACCTCTTGGCTATTGTGAATAGTGCTGGATGAATATGGATGCACAATTATCTCTTCAAGACTCTGTTTTCAAATCTTTTGGATATATTCCTAGAAATGAATTGCTAAGTTTTTAATTTTTTTGGTGGAACCTCCATACCGTTTTCTAAACATTTTACAATCTCAGTAACAGTGCACAAGGGCTCCAATTTCTCCAGAACCTCACCAACACTTGTTATTGTCTACCTTTTTTTAATAGTAATCATGCTAATGGGTATGATGTGATATATCATTGTGGTTTTGATTTACATTCTTCTCATGACTAGTGATGTTGGTCATCTTTTCATAAGTTGCTGGGCATACATATATCATCTTTGATGAAATATCTTTTCAAGTCTTAGCCTGAAATTTTTTAAAAAATTAACTTGTTTCATGGTATCTGAGGCCCATAGTGACCTGACCTCAATCTGTTTTTTTCTGCTTCCAAATAACTGTCTCTTCTTATCCCTCCTCTGTTCCTCTGCTCTTCATTTTATTGGCTAGACATAATAATAGGTGTTCCCCTTTACTTTCTCTCTTCTTCTTTTTATTTTCTTAGCCAATAAAGTCCTTACCCCGCTATTTTCATCTATCAAAACCCTATCTAACTTCAAGGACATTGTAAATACTTTCTAGAAATATATTGATTTTTCTTTTTTATGCTTGCAGAGGACTTTATTTGAAATCCTATCATTACACTTATTACATGCTAACTTTTATTATTTGTATACCTCTGTACTTTCCCTAATCATTATTTCAATCATTTGTTTATGTGTCACATAATCTTCTCAGGCCATTCAATCTAAGAGAGTCCCCAAATCAGTCCTTCTCCAACACATCACCCATTTTATTTTTTATGTACTTATTATCTCCATTTATCTTTTCACTTATGTTATAATTGAATCTCTCTGCCTGTGACTTCTACCCTCCTTAGACTATAATCTCTGTGGGATAGGAATCTTGCTTGTCTTATTTACTATAGTATTCATGGCATCTGGAACAATACATGGCAGATAGGAGACACTAGAAAAGTATTTGTTCAATGGGTGTCTAGCTGAATGAGTGAACAAATGAATAAAAAACATAGCAAAAAATAAATGCATAAATGAAAGAAAATGGATTTGTAAGAGTGAATACAAGTATAAAACATAAAAAAGATATTTTAAGCCGGGCTCAGTGGCTCAGCCTGTAATCCCGTGCCTTTGGGAGGCTGAGGTGAGTGGATCGCCTGAGCCCGCGGGTTCGAGACCCGCCTGGGCAGCGAGACCTCATCTCTACAATAAATCAAAAAATCAGCCGGGTGTGGTAACGCATGCCTGTAATTCTGGCTACTTGGAAGGCTGAGGTGGAAGGATCGTCGGAGCCCAGCAGGTCAAGGCTGTGGTAGCTGGGAGTGGCCACTACACTCCAGTCAGGGCAACAGAGTGAGACTCCAACTCAAAAAAAAAAAGATATTTTAAAAAGGAGAAATGTTTTTTAAAAAGAAGTTCATTCGCTCTTTCATATCCTGGTATATTAAACCCACACTGCTAGGCAAAATCATAAGGTGCAGTGTTTTCTTTTCTGTCACACAGAAAAAATAAGCATCTTGGGAATTGCATACCATTTACTTCATCTATTTTTTCCCCTCCTCTTCTGAATAAATCAAGAATTAGTCAACTGGTTTTAATCTTCCCAATAGGATGATGATGAAAGTTTCTTCTAATTCCTTAATTCAATAGAAATTAGATATTATGTTAACTGTCTATTTGTACCACCTAATTCCATGTTTTCTCTTTCTCTGTCTCTCTGAGTTCTCAAAATGTGCATCCTTCCTCTTTCTGCATCTTTTGGCAGGTTTCAACATCCCTCATCTGGTGGATCAAGTCCAGGAATTCATAGCTCCTATACACTCATTATTATCAATCCCAATGACCATAAAATGGCCTCTCCTCAAATTAGAGTCATGAATAGACTTTCACTTTCTTTCAGTGTTTATATAAAATGCAGTCCCAACAGAATAACCCTACCCTAATGACCACTGGACTCCCAATCATAAAAATGAAAGGGTCAACTTAGCAGGAAGCAAATTTCAACCAATGATAGAATCTGTTAGAAATGCAGCATCTCTTTTCTCCTCACCACAAGCATCAGGTGTAGGCTTGGGTGATGATTAGGAACACAGGCTCTGGAGAAAGACTGCTTAGTTCAGTCCTACCTCTGTTATCTCTCTGCTGAGCAGGGTACTTAACCTCTCCATCTCTCAAGTTTCTCATTTTTTTTAATGGACAGAATAATAGTACACACCTCATAGTATGTTGTAAAGACCAAATGCTTGAATACTTACACAGTAGAGAGCTTGGCATATTGTTATAGTTATTACCAATTATGCACATGTTATAATAAGTTATTTAAATTAAAAAACTAAATCAGCACCCCTGAGGAAATATGTTTTTAATTGAGTCATGGAAGAGGAAAGGATAATTTTGGAAAGAAGGATACTCCTTTGGCATTGAAAGACCCCAAGTGTGAGTTGCTAGAGGACAACTAGCTCAGTGTCTGATGCATTACTCAATATATATTTGTGGAATAAATGACAGAATGACTAAGTGAATCAATTACTGAAATAATAGCAGAAGGAAAGGAAAGAGAGATAGGCACATGTCAAAGATAAAATTGCTTTCTTTGCAATTTTGCCAAGGGTTCAAACGCTAGATGGCACATCACTGAAATTGTATAGACTTAAATCCTTGTGAAGGGTCTCACTGGTTACTGAAACTACATAAAATGATTTTTCCAAAAAGCTGAAACACTAGGCTTCTCTCAATTCAGTCAATGAAGAGAAAGATAAGGAAAGGGAAGAGGAAGTGATATGATATGACTGTGACTGCAGTGGCAATAGAAAGAGTGCTTTGGGAGGAGAGCAGTAGACTAATTCTGGAGACCCATGATCTTCAGGCAGGCTTCCCTCATTGACTCTCTTATGCTTCACAGGTGGATTTCCATATTCTTAGGGAACCCTGGGACAAGAGCCCATTGAAAATTCTCTTTCCTTATGATGAGATGGAAAATTGGAGCTCATCACAATCTTTTATTGACCTACTTTGACTTATATTGCCCCAAAACTATACTGATCACCCTCATCTGGCAAAATTCCAAACACATGTGATCCTAATCACTGGTTCTCTTCCAACTTGGGCAAGAGCAGGTGAGTGCTGCTGGAGCAAGGCTTTCTTCAAGGTAAAGTGTTCACTATACATTTAGGATGATCAACTTCAAAAGGGTGTTCAGCACTATTCAGCAAGCCTACTGTATTCTTTAATTCATTCACTCTACCACTCTGTATAACTAGTTTCTCAAATGTTCTCTGTTCTCTGAACAAACCAACCCCACCCTACCTTCCTTCTTTTCACAAGTGGCTGACCCTTTAACCTTCTGCTACCAAACATGAAATATACTGTTATCTTCACCCATTCCTTTTGTAAATGTTTATTTTTATGTATTTTAAAGACGTGGAGTACAATTCAGGATTAGGTTGACAAGTGGTCATTGTACAGGTAAAGTTTGGGTCTCCCTTTGGTTCCCACTTCACCTGATTTGAGATCAGGTGCCCTTATTGATGTTGTGTCCACCCTTCCCTGGCGGTTTCCAGCTACTGCCAATCCCTTTTTTACAGTGTTATTGTAAATGTTCAGGGTCTGCTTATGAGTGAGAACATGTGGTACTCAGTTCTTTGTTTCTGTGATAAATCACTGAGTATGAGGAACTCTATATCCATCCAAATTGCTGCAAAGTCCATAATTCTGTCCTTCTTTATGGCTGCATAATACTCCATCGTGTATATGTACCATATTTTTTTAATCCAGTCTCTTTTCAATGGGCCGCATGGTTTGTTCCAAGTTCTTGCTGTTGTGAATAATGCTGCAATAAACATGCGTGTGTGGGTATCTTTTTTATAGAATGATTTGAATTCTTCTGGGTACATTCCCAAAGGGGAATTGCTGGATCATATGGAAGGTTCATTTTTAGATCATTTAGGAATTCCCACACTATTTTCCACAGGTTGTATTACTTTGCACTCCCAACAGTGCAGAAGCATTTCCTTTTCCCCGCATCCTCTCCAGCATCTGTTTATTTTATTTTTATTTTAAAGATGTGAGGAACAATTCAGGATCAGGTGTACAAGTAGTCATCATGCAGGTAAAGTTTAGGCCTCCCTCTGGTCCCCACTTGGTCTGATTTGAGATCAAATATCCTTTTTAAAGTTGTACCCCTCCCCTCCTACCCTGGCAGTTTCTAGCTACTGCCAATTCCTTTTTTATAGTATTATGATAAATCTGCAGGGTACACTTATGAGTGAGAACATATGGTACTCAGTACTTTGTTTCTGTGATAAATCACTGAGTATTATAGACTCTAAATTCATCCAAGCTGCTAGAAAGTTCATAATTTTGTCCTTCTTTATGACCACATAATATTCCATTATGTATATGTCCCACATTTGTTTTATCCAGTCCACATTTGATGGACAGCATGGTTGGTTCTGTTTTTCCATTGTGAATAGTGTTGTAATAAACATATGTGTGTAGCTGTCTTTTTTTGTAGAGTGACTTAAATTCCCAGAAGGGGGATTGCTGGATCATATGGAAGGTTCATTTCTCATTCTTTTAGGAATTGCCACACTGTTTTCCATAGATGTTGAACTAATTTGCATTCCCACTGAAAGTGTAAAAATATTCCTTTTTCTCCACATCTTTGCCAGCATCTGTTGTTTTTGTTTTATTAATGATGACCATTCTTAGTGGAGTTGGGTGGTATCTCAGTATGGTTTTGATTTGCATTTCTCTGATGATTAGTGAGGCTGAGCATTTTTTTCATGTGTCTGTTGGCTGCTTCTTTTGAAAAATGTCTATTCATATATTTTGCCCACTTTATAACAGGGCTGTTTGGTTTTTTTCCTTTCTGCACCTTTGAGTTCCTTGTAGAACCTGGATGTTAGGCCTTTGTCAGATACAGAGTTGGCAAATATTTTTTCCCGTTCTGTGGGCTATCTCCCTGCTCTCTCGATGGTTTCTTTTGCTTTGTTTTTTAGTTTGAGGAGGTCTCACTTGTCTCTCTTATCTCTTATGGCAGGGGCATTTGGGGTTTTGTTCAGGAATTGGTTGCCTATTCCAATTTCCAACCTCACCCATTCTATACTTTGTTCTTTCTCTTAATCAGAGGACTGGCTCTTTTCCTACCTAACTCCATCACTCCTAAAAGTCACCCATGACACCTCATTTATCACACTCCAAATTGAATTCACCACCAAATCCTGTTCATTGTGCCTCCTGAATAATAGCCCTTGAATAAGCCCACATCTTTACATCTTAGCTATCATTATCAAGACTCAAGGAGCAATCTTTCTTCCTTCCCTAGACTACTAATCTCCTCACTAATCTCTCTGCATTCATTCAATAACTCAACCCATCTATTCTTAATTTTTTGATGGGAACAAAAATACAGTTAGATAAAATGCATAAGCTCTAGTATTCAGGAGCACCATATGATGACTGTAATTCACAATAATTTATTTTAATATAACTGAAAGATTGGAATTGAAATGTTCCCAACACAAGGAAATAAGTGCTTGAGGTGATGAAAATCCCAATTACCCTGATTTTATCACTACACATTGTATGCCTGTATCAGAAGTCAAATGTACTTCATAAATATATACTATTATGTACCCATAATAATTAATAAAAATAATATTTTGGAATTGGAGAAACATGTTTGTAATACTACACATATACTAAAAAATCATAAAACATAAATATGCAGCCCCATGCATTGTCACAAATCCTACGCTTATTTAAGCACCAGTCAAGTTCTGCCAACACTGCAGAAGCTAGCTCCTCTCTGCATCCTTCTAGTACAACTATCCCAATTTCTAACACGTTGGTTTCAACTGCTCTTAACTTTATACAAGTAGGATAATACTGCATATAACTTTCTATTTTCTGAATTTTTTTTAGCATTATGTGCATGAAGTTCATTTATGCTGTAGTGTGTAATTCCAGTTTGTTTGTTCCCACAATTACGTAGCGATCCATTGTATACTTGTACCACAATGTATTTACTCATTTCACTCTTGATGAACATTTTGTCTGTTTTTAGTTTAGAGCCATTGAAAACAGTTAACTGCTATGAACATTTGTATACATGTCATGTGCTGCAATGCACACTTATTTATCTTAGGCCTATCCATTCTAGTCATGGTAACCAGAGTGACCTTAAAATGCAAATCTAATCCTGTGATTCTTCTCTCAGTGACTTTCAATAACCCTTGAGAAATTAAGATCTTTAATTTGGTCTACAAGGTCATGCATAATCTGAATTCCCTCCTTCTTGAGACTTTTCTTGAATAATGCCTTCTCTGCTCCAGATCCTTCTTTCCTTTCCTGAAATGGAAGATGCTCCCTTCCATCATAAAAACTTTCACAGGCTGTTCCGCTTACCCAGATAGCTGCCCTTCTGCCTGCTTGCGTAGCTTACTCATTCTTTTTTCGAATTCCAATTCTGACTTCAATCCCACCAGGAAGCTCTCTCTCACTCTCTTCTCCAGTTTAACTTTGATAACATCACCTACTTCTCCTTATCATTTATCACAGTTGTCATTTTACTTTTCTTTAATTAACATCTATCTCCAATCTTTTACTTCCATACACATACAGCTTCAGTTTTATAAAGACAAGAACGATGGAATTTGCTTTTGTTTGTTTGTCTCTAGATTTTATCCTAGCCTTCTGCCTGGCCCACAGTAAGAACTCAAGAAAGATTTGTTCAATGAATGAATAAATAAATAAATCAAATTACCGCTCTTCACTGTGTGTAGGAGCTGTAAGCATTAAGGTTAAGTATCAGAGAACTGGTATAGTGTCACTAAATCGTGTTCTAAGGAGACTATTAGTAACAGCACTCTCCTCCCCATTTTTCTAAAGTCAATAATAGTAGCATTTTATGGATAGATTTTGTATGCCTTTTCGTAAAATATAACTTAAGCATGAGAATATACTTGAACTCTTCCATATTGGGAAATGTTAATTATGGACTTTCTGTATATTTAGTCCTCTCTTGTGCAGACCTAAGCCACAAACAAAACTCTTACCAACAGCATTCTTATGGTAATACTGTCTGGAGTCTGGATTGTTCTCAAAAGCATAAAGCAATAATTTTTTTTTAAATAGGAGAATAACGTCAAGAACAAGTAACAAACAGAAATGCAAAACATCTTTCCAGACAGAAGAACTCTGGGTACATATTTTTTAAAAAGATGAATAAATATAAAGTGTTACTTCTGTACTGGGTATTTTACATTGATTTTTCATTTCTTAATTGTTTAAAAATTTAATCTACTTTTAGTTGCATAGGATATTTATTAGGACCACTATTCAATTATGACATTGTATTTTCTATTAGTTTTTAAGTAAGTATGAACCATTTCCTTGCATGGTTTATGCACATTTTACAGTTTTGCTCCACCAGCTGAGCTATGGAAGGGTGCCATATACATTTTAGAATAGGTATTTAAAGTTAGGAAATGGCTTTACTACTTGAAATTGTTTAGATGTCTAAGTACAGACAGATTTCAATTTGTTGAATGTTAAAAAAAGCAAAAATGGTAATCTACTTGAGATATTTCGTATTTAGAGATTGTATATTTTTAATTGAATACAAGGATTTGAATTAAATAAAATAATCTGCAAAAATAGCTTTGTTACTAAAGGATATTTATTTGCCCTAACTTTTGTCCTTTTTTTTCAACTTTTATTTTATTTTATTTTATTTTTTATTATAAAGAGGTGGGGCACATTTCAGGATTAGGTACGTAAACAATGATCATGGAGGCACGCTTGTTGATGAGGTATGCCCCTCCCTCCCCTGACAGTTTCCCACTACTGCCAATCACTGTCTTACAGCATTATAATTGTTCAAGATCCGTTTATGAGTGAGAACATATGGAACTCTGTACTTCGTTTCTGTGATAAATCACTGAGTATGATCGACTCCAAGTCCATCCAAGTTGCTGCAAAGTCCATATATTTGTCCTTCTTTATGGCTGCATAATATTCCATTGTGTATATGTACCACATTTTTTAAATCCAATCCAGCTTCGATGGGCAACACAGTTGGTTCCATGTTTTTGCTACTGTGAATAGAGCTGCAACGAACATACATGTACGGGTATCTTTTTTGTAGAATGCTTTTAATTCCTCCGGGCATATTCCCAATAGGGGAATTGCTGGGTCATATGGAAGGTCAATTTCTAGTTCTTTCAGGAATCACCACACTGTCATCCAAAGAGGCTGTACTAGTTTGCATTCCCACCAGCAGTGTAGAAGCGTGCCTTTTTCTCCACATCCTCGCCAGCATCTGTTGTTGTTTGTTTTATTAATGATGGCCATTCTTATCGGGGTTAGGTGGTGTCTCAATGTGGTTTTGATTTGCATTTCTCTGATAATGAGAGAGGCTGAGCACTTTTTCATGTGTCTGTTGGCTGCCCGTATATCTTCTTTTGAGAAGTGTCTATTCGTACCTTTTGCCCACTTTTTAAAGGGGCTGTTTATTTTTTTTCCTTTCAGCGCGTTTGAGTTCCTTATAGATCCTAGATGTTAGGCCTTTGTTGGATAAACAGTTGGCAAATATATTTTCCCATTCTATGGGCTGTCTCCCTACTCTCTTTATGGTTTCTTTTGCTTTGCAGAAGCTCGTTAATTTGATGAGGTCCCACTTGTCTATTTTATTTCTTAAGGTATTGGC
>NW_007246321.1:349015-351274 GCF_000164805.1 Carlito syrichta | reverse complement strand
GTAGCCTTATAGTAAAGTTTGAAGTCTGGCAGTGTGATACCTCCTGCTTTGTTTCTTTTGCTAAGGATTGTTTTAGCTATTCGTGGTTGTTTACGTTTCCATATGAATTTCTGTATTGTCATTTCCAGGTCTGAAAAGAAGGATGTTGGTAGCTTAATGGGTATTGCGTTGAATATACAGATTGCCTTTGGTAGGATGGACATGTTCATGATGTTGATTCTTCCTATCCATGAGCATGGAATATTTTTCCATTTGTCTGTGTCTTCTTGGATTTCTTTAAGCAGTGTTTTGTAACTTTCATTGTAAAGTTCTTTCATTTCTCTTGTTAGGAAGATGCCGAGGTATTTCATTTTTTTGGTGCTTTTTATTTGAATTTCTGCCTGCTTGTTGTTGGTGTAAAGGAATGCAACTGTCTTTTGCACATTTATTTTGTACCCTGAGACTTTCCCAAAGTCTTTTATCAATGCAAGCAGGTTTTTGACAGATTCTCTGGAATTTTCAAGGTATAGGATCATATCATCAGCAAAGAGGGATAACTTGACTTCCTCTTTTCCTATTTGAATACCCCTTATTTCCTTCTCTTGTCTAGTTGCTTGAGCTAGGACCTCTAACACAATATTGAACAAGAGGGGTGAGAGTGGGCAGCCTTGTCTTATTCCACTTTTCAGGGGAGATGATTCTAGTTTTTGACCATTTAGTAGTATGCTAGCTGTGGGTTTGTCGTAGATGGCACTTACTATTTTGAGGTATGTTCCTTCTATACCTAGATGTTTGAGGGTTTTTATCAAGAAGTGATGCTAGATTTTATCAAAAGCTTTTTCTGAATCTAATGAGATAATCATGTAGTTCTTACTTTCACATCTGTTGATGTATTTAATGACATTTATGGTTTTGCAAATGTTGAACCAGCCCTGCATCCTGGGAATGAAGCCTACTTGGTCATGGTGAATGATATTTGAGATATGTTTTTGGATCCGATTTGCTAGAATCTTGTTGAGGATTTTTGCATCTATGTTCATAAGGGATATTGGCCTGTAGTTCTCTTTCTTTGTTGACTCTTTACCTGGTTTGGGTATCATTGTAATGTTAGCTTCGTAAAATGATTTGGGGAGAATTCCATCTTTCTCAATTTCCTGAACTACTTTCAATAGGATTGGTATCAGTTCCTCCTTGTACGTTTTGTAGTATTCTGCTGGAAAGCCATCCAGTTCAGGCTTTTTTTTTTTTGTAGATAGTTTTCGTATGACAGAGTCAATTTCCTGGGTTGTTAAGGGCCTATTTAGTATCTCAATGTCTTCTTGTTTTAACCTGGGGAGGTTGTGTAATGTCAGAGGTCCTCCATTTCTTCTAGATTTTCAAGTTTGTTTCCATATAGGTGTACATAGTAGTCTCTGATAAACTTTTGTATTTCTTCAGGGTCAGTTGTGATTTGATCTTTTGTATTTCTGATTGTGTTTATTTGGGCTTTTTCTTTCTTTTTCTTGATCATTCTGGCTAGGGGCCCATCAATCTTGTTCATTCTGTCAAAGAACCAGCATTTTGTTTTGTTGATGTTTTCTATGATATTTTTCTCCTCTATGTCCTGTATTTGTGCTCTTATTTTTGTGATTTGGATTCTTCTGCTAAAGTTGGGGTTTTGGTGGTCTTCTCTTTCTAGCTCCTTTAAATGATTTGTTGGGCTCTCCACTTGTGATCTTTCCATTTTCTTGATGTGCACTCGTAGAGATATGAATTCCCCTCTTAAAACTGATTTCATGGCATCCTAGAGGTTTTGATAAGATGTTTCTTCATTTTCATTTGTTTCCAGGTATCTTTCAGTTTCTTCTTTGATTTCAGTGTTGACCCAGTCGTTGTTCAGCATCATGCTGTTTAGTGTCCATGTCTTTGTGGGCTTTGGGGATATGTTGTTGGTTTTAATGTTTATTTTTATTCCACTGTGGTCTGAGAATGTGCATGGCAGGATTTCAAGCTTGTGGAATTTGTTTATGCTTGATTTATGACCAAGAATGTGATTAATCTTGGAGTATGTTCCATGTGGTGATGAGTAGAATGTATACTCTGTGGTTGTTAGGTGGAATAATCTGTAGGTATCAACTAAGTCCATTTGATCAAGTGTCATGTTTAGGTTCTGAATCTCCTGGTTGATTTTTTGCCTCGATGATCTATCTAGAGCTGTCAGTGGGTTATTTAAGTCCCCTGCTATAATAGTGTTAGAGTCAATATCTTTTTTCAGTTTATTAAATAGTTGTTTTATAAATG
>NW_007246321.1:344932-348603 GCF_000164805.1 Carlito syrichta | reverse complement strand
CTTATCCAGTCCACCATTCTGTGTCTTTTCAGTGGTGCATTTAGTCCATTCACATTCAGACTAATTGTTGAAATGTGGGGGTTTATCCCTGTCATGAGGTTCTTATAGAGTTGTTGTTTTTCCTGTTTATTTGTTGTCTTTCCTTTGGTTTTTGGGTTAAATCATGTGTTTTTTCAATCTTTTACCTGTACTCTTGTGAATAACATTGTCGTTTTTTATCTCCTTTACTTCTGTGTTTAATACTTTCTTAAGTGTTTCTTGTGTAGGTGGTCTGGAGGCAGCATAATTTCTTAGGGATTGAATGTCTGGGAAAGATTTTAATTCTTCCTCACCAATGAAACTTAGCTTGGCTGGGTAGATTATTCTTGGTTGAAATTGTTTATCTTTGAGAACTTTGAAGATTGGGCTCCAAGCTCTCCTAACCTGAAGTGTTTCTGTAGATAAATCTGCTGCTATTCTAATTGGTCTTCCCTGGTAGGTAGTCTGACCTTTTTCTCTTACTGCCTTTAGGATTTTTTCTTTTATACCTACTTTGTTTAGGCAAATTATTATGTGTCTGGGAATTGGTCTTCTCATTTGTTGTCTTTCAGGGGTTCTCTGAATCTCTTGTGTTGAATTTTTGCATCACTGATGAGATGAGGGAAGTGTTCTTGAATAACTTCATGGAATGTTTGTTCCAGTGTGGTCTCTGTCTCTCTTTCTGCCTCAGGAAGTCCAATTACTCTTAGGTTTGGTCTCTTGAAGTAGTCATTCATCTCTTGAAGGTTTTGTTCTATCTTTTTAAGCTTCCTTTCTATGTTTTTGACAGTATGGGTTAGTTCTGTATTTTGGTCTTCAAGGTCTGAGATTCTTTCTTCTGCTTGGCTAATTCTGCTTTCCATGCTTATTAGTTTGTAATTTGTTTCCATCACAGAATTCTTTACTGCTGTTATTTCAGTTATCAGCTCCTTCCTGTTTTCCTTTTGTCTCTCCTCAATTCTTTTTATTCATTCTATTAATGTCTTGATGTTTGGGTTTGTCATATGTGATCAGTCATTCGGGGGTTCTTCATTGTTTGTGTTCCGAAGTCTGTTTTCTCAGTGTCTTACCTCCCCAGGGGTCTGTGTGAGATCCATATTCTTCTTTTGGTTTTTCTTCATTTGTGTAGATTTTTCTCCCCACTTTTTCCTTTTTCTCCCCTTCCCCCCGTCTTTAATTCTGTTGTTCAGGAGTGGAGGGGTTGTTTTTACTTCTGTTTGTTTAATCTCCTATTCTTCCTTATGTTTCCAGGAATCTTTCAGTTTCTTCCTCTGGCTTTGTTTAATTCTGGAGTTGGACTGTAGATTGGGGGCAATCCTTTTTGCAGTTTTGAGATTTAATTGAGGGGGGAGCTGTGATTCAAAGTCTATCTGCAGATCCCAGTATCCACCAACAGGTGTATGGATAATCTGGAACCCAATTCCCACTGCCTTGCAATCTGTCCATGCAGTGGGGTTATAGGTTTACTCCCTGGAAGCAAAATGAGGTAAGAAAAGGAAAAAGAATGGAGCAGGGAGTGGGAGGAAGAGGGAGGTGGAGAGAGAGAAGAGAAGGAGGGAAAACCGTACTTTTGTCCTTTTTTATATAAATGGCTCAAAAGTGAGAAAACTTTTAAAGAAAATGAAACTTGTTTTTTAACTATACATTTATGGAGGGGGCTAGTGATTTGAAAAATATTACAATTATATTTATGTAAATATCTAGTTCTCTCATTTTTAAAATTGAGAGTTGGATTAAATGGTTTCTAAGGTCTTGTCAACATTCCATGAATACTTGATTTTTCTTTGACTCTTTGATTCCATCCTCCAATTCTCAGTGTGATCAGAGTGAGTGGAATTATATCTTTTTTTTTTTTTTGAGTTGGAGTCTCACTCTGTCGTCCAGACTGGAGTGCAGTGGCTGCTCCTGGCCACCGCAGCCTCGACCTGCTGCGCTCCGGCGATCCTTCCACCTTACCTTTCCAAGAAGCCAGAATTACAGGCATGTGCTACCACGCCCGGCTGATTTTTTGATTTATTGTAGTGATGAGGTCTCACTGCCCAGGTGGGTCTCGAACCCATGGGCTCAGTCAATCCACTCACCTCAGCCTCCCAAAGGCGCAGGATTACAGGCTGAGCCACTGAGCCTGGCTGGAATTATATCTTATTACATAGTCCTCTAGTGACTAGGACTTAGAAGGGACATAATAACATGGTTAAAATGTCCATTCTACTTAAGGCAATCTACAGATTTAATGCAATACCCTTCAAATTAACAGCAACATTCTTTGCAGACCTAGAAACAACAATACAGGAATTAATATGGAAACATAAATGACCACGAATAGTCAAAACAATCCTCAGCAAAACAACAACAAAAACGAGAAACAAACAAACAAATAAAAACAAAGCAAGAGGCATCACACTCCCAGACTTTAAACTTTATTATAAAGCTACAATAATCAAAACAGCCTGGTATTTGTACAAGAACAAGAATATAGACCAATGGAATAGAACTGAGATTCCAGAAGCAAAATGCCAATTTCTCAACCAACTCATCTTCAACAAAGCCTCCACCACCAACCACTGGAGGGAGGAGAACCTATTCAGTAAATGGTACTAGTAAAACTGGCTGACCACATGCAGAAGACTGAAACAGGACCTCTACCTATCCCCATACACAAAAATCAACTCTAAATGGATCAGAGACCTAAACATAAAACCTCAAACTGTAAGAACCTTAGAAATTTCATGAGACACTCTTATGGAAATTGGAACTGGCAGCCAATTTCTGATCAAAACCCCACGTGCTCATGCCATAAGAGATAAGATAGATAAGATAGACAAGTGGGACCTTATCAAACTGACAAGCTTCTGCAAAGCCAAAGAAACCATCAAGAGAACAGGTAGACAACCCACAGACTGGGAAAAAATATTTTCCAGCTCTACGCCTGACAAAGGTCTGACATCTAGGATCTACAAAGAACTGAAATGTGCTGAAAAGGAAAAAAAAGCCACATTACAACATGGGCAAAGGATATAAATAGACAGTTCTCAAAAGAAGACATACTAGCAGCCAACTGATATATGAAAAAAATGCTCAGCCTCACTAGTCATAAAAAAAATGCAAATTAAAACTACACTGAGATATCTCCTAACTCCAGTCAGAATGACCATCATCAATAACAAAAAATAACAGATGCTGGAGAGGATGTGGTAAAAGGGGAACACTTCTACACTGTTGGTGGGAGTGTAAACTAGTACAGCCTCTGTGGAAAACAGTGTGACAATTCCTAAAAGTTCTAAAAATTGACCTTTCATATGACCCTGCAATCCTCCTACTGGGAATATACCCAGAAGAACTCAAATCACTCTATAAAAAAGATACCTGCACATGTATGTTTATCGCAGCATTGTGCACAATAACAAGAATATGGAACCAACTGTGCTGCTCATCAAGAGAAGACTGGATTTTAAAAATCTGGTACATATGCACAATGGAATATTACACAGACATAAGGAAGAACAAAATCACGAACTTTGCAGCAACCTGGATGGACTCAGAGACTATAATATGGAGTGATCTCTCACAGAAACAAAGAACTGAGTATCACATGTTCTCACTCAAAGTGGACCTTGAACAAATTCATAATACCATAAGAAAAGGATTGACAG
>NW_007246321.1:337505-344912 GCF_000164805.1 Carlito syrichta | reverse complement strand
AGGGAGGTGGGACTGGCAGTAGTGGGAATCTGCCTGGGGAAGGGGGGGCACACTTCATCAAGAGTACCTGCATGATGAACATTTGTATACCTAACCCTGAATTGTACCCCACAATTTTAAAATAAAAAATTTAAACGTGAAAAAAAAATCTTGCTTTAAAAAAAAAAGGAAAAAAACGGACACAACATTTAAGGCAGAAAAAGGGTTGCAA
The DNA here is from genome assembly GCF_000164805.1 of Carlito syrichta. Taxonomy (NCBI): domain Eukaryota; kingdom Metazoa; phylum Chordata; class Mammalia; order Primates; family Tarsiidae; genus Carlito; species Carlito syrichta. Next base: position 344,701 of record NW_007246321.1, on the reverse strand, counting down.
TTATTCTGGAGAAAAGAAAGTCTACTTAAAGAGGCAGAAGGGCCAAGAAGGACAGAAAGTGAACTAAACAGTGAAACAAAAATGAAATGAGAGGCCAGGGTCTGACCATGTAAAATAGGTAGATGAAAAGATACAGAGCCAGTAGTTTCTGCACGCTTTGTACTAGGCGCTTTTCAATATTTTCTCACTTAATCTTTACAATGACACTATTAAGATGGTATAATCCCTATTTTTACAAGCAGAGAAATTGAGAATGGGAGGATAAAATAACATTCCACATCATACAATTAGAAACTATTGAGCTGGAATTCCAAAGTCAATGCCCTTACAATATCATGTAACAAGTGAAGTTTCTAATTGTGTATAAATGAAGATAATAAGTTGGATAGAAGTTGTCCTTTATTCCTCATAGGGTTGCAACCTCCTGTTAGCTCAACAACTGGACTAGCAGGGGCATGATGGATGTGACAGGGCCACCACCCTACTGCACACCTATTCACCTAGTTATGGTTCTTGTGGAACTGGAAGTAAGGGGTGGAGTTCACTGATGACTCCCAGGTTCATAGCTCCTACCATAATGCATTACCTCAAAATGGGTGGAGGGGGAAAAAAAAATAGTAAAACATTTCTGCTATAGGAGTGATTTACCCCAGGTTCTGCAAAACATACCATTCACATGCAACAATTCTTAAACACTTTGAGTTGCGATTAGTTCCTCTCACATGCCAGCTGCTTCTTATTTTCCTTTATCTGTTTTCAAGACATAAAATATTTTATCTATATCCAAAGGCTAGAAATGACTGTGTTTGGTGAAACACTACAGGTTCCAGGCAATATGTAGAGATGCTGTGAATAGTTTTAAGGATACTTAGACAACGAAGCAAGACATGTCAATAAATGCCTGTTAAATTCTAAATTCTGTTTTCTAATTGTTACAAAACTAGAGATTACTACTTTCTAAAGTAATTTTTTTTTTTTGAACTGGAGTCTTTCTCTGTCACCCAGGCTGTAGTGCAGTGGTACACTCACAGCTACCCCAGTGTCGACCCGCTGGGCTCAGGTGATCCTTTCGCCTCAGCCTTCCAAGTAGCCAGAATTGCAGGCACGCACTACCTCACCCAGCTAATTTTTTGATTTATTGTAGAGATAAGGTCTTGCCAAGTTGCCCAGGCTGTTCCTGAACCCATAGGCTCAGGCAGTCCACTCACCTCGGCCTCCCAAAGTGTTGGGATTACATGCTGAGCCACCAAGCCCGGCCTAAAGTAATTTTTAAAATGTTTGAATGAGCCCCTAACACACATAAAGAAGAAAATTTCCCATAAAGTAAATCTCACTATAGTAAAATCTCTACATAAATATCTAAATTAAAACTTGAATCGATTTAAAAAAAATATTATTAAGTGTGAGAAAAATTTTCGGAGCTCTTTGCTTAGATAATGCCCTCAGCAGCTTATTTATTAATTTATTGATCTTTTCCAAGGTTCATCAATTGTTCTGCCTCTTGATATGTATACTTCTGTTATCTTTATACAAAACTATAATTTCTTTTGAGGAAATAGATGTATATGTATACTTCTATATATATATGTATACTTCTGTTATCTTTATACAAAACTATAATTTCTTTTGAGGAAGTAGATTGTTTTGCTCATTATAATAGTTTTATTTTTAATGATAAAAGTAATAATCATACTTATAACAAGTGTAAAAAGTTAAGATGTAAAAGGAAAGTACATAATCTCTCTCTTCTCTTTAGTCCTATATTCCATGTGAACAAATTGGTGAATATTCATCTGTACCTGTCTTTATTTTCATATCAACACGTACAGCATTTACTAGCTTTTTGCTGTTTACTCCACATACAGTCCTATAACTAAAAAAAAATTTACTTAACATATTATTGATATTTTCTTTTAAAACATTTCTTTCTAACTTGTCCTGTTTTAGTAGAAGTCTATCATTCCATACTATTGGTACACTGTCCTATCGTTGATAGGTATTTTAATTGTTTCTGGGTTTTTTGTTTCCTTGTTTAACATTTCTACCAAGACTACAATAAATAGCTTTGTGCATATAGCTTTCATGCTGGTGATTGTACTTCTGCAGAATATCATCTCAAAAGTGGGATGAAAGAATTAGTATACATTGCTAGATATTTTCCACAGAAAGACAGTAATATTCCCTACAGTAATGCATAAGTGTCTGTCTCTTTTGTCCCCAGTATATAATATGATCACTCTATTAATGTTTTTCAAACTGGCACACACACACACAAAAAAACCTTTTATTTTTTATTTTTATTTTCCTATCAGAGATGTTGCAACATCTTTCCAAATGTCAAATATCCGGTTCACTCCTTAAAATTCTATTGCCTCACACAGTTTACTTTCATCTCAAGTCCTGCCATTATCTGAGTCTTTTCAATGTACATGTGAATAACTCATCTAACAACATGGCTGTTTTATTCCTTGACCTTTTCATCTCTAATTATATTCATCTCCACCCACATGAGCCATTCACTTCCATGGCCACAATTGAACTTTGTCATCATCTAGAATTTCTAGAACTTCTGAACTTAAATTCAGATATCTCATCCTGATACATTCTTTCTACTCTTCTGTTTCTTTTTCTCAGATATTCCCACAATACATGCTAATCTAATTTAGGTTTCCAGTCCCATCTGTCTTTTGTATGTAGACCATCCCACAAGTAAGAAAATAATCTTTCAAAAATGAGGCAATTTAGGGCTTTGGAAAACAATGCTTCTTAATCTTCTTTGGGAATATGAAATATTCTGTGATTTTCAGTCCAAGCAACCCTAGGGTTTTGGGGGGAATATGGGGTTGCTTTGAATTGTTACAAAGACTAAAGGTCACTACTAGCATTTAACATACTTGTACAGGCTTCCAAGGTTGCAATATGTCTTTCAAAACTTGGGATGGTCCTTCACAAAAAATTATGATTCCACTCCAAATGCAACAATGGCCCTAGTTGAGAAAGACTGTACCCCCCTTAATATGCTAACCAAAAAAAGGAATGAAGCTGTACATACAATTTTGTAAACATTTAAGGAATTCCACTGACCCCTGAAGCCCATCCATAGAGAGTAGATTAAAAACTCCAGTCCAGGCCAGCCTCGGTGACTCAGCCTGTAATCCCGCGCTTTGGGAGGCTGAGGTCAGTGGATTGCCTGAGCCCGTGGGTTCGAGACCTGCCTGGGCAACTTGGTGAGACCTCATCTCTACAATAAATCCAAAAAATCAGCTGGACATGGTAGAGCGTGCCTGTAATTCCGGCTACTTGGAAGGCTGAGGCGGAAGGATCACCAGAGCCCAGCAGGTCAAGGCTGCGGTAGCCGGGAGCGGCCACTGTACTCCAGTCTGGGTGACGGAGTGAGACTCCGACTCAAAAAACAACAAAACAAAACAAAAAAAACAACAACAAAAAACTCCAGTCTGTCTGGGCTTGGTGGCTCAGCCTGCAATCCCAGCACTTTGGGATGCCGAGGCAATGAATTGCCTGAGCCCGTAGGTTCGAGACCAGCCCTGGCAACTTGCCGAGACCTCCTCTCTACAATAAAAAAATTAGTCAGGCATAGTAGTGTGTGCCTGTAGTTCTGGCTCTTGGGAGGCTAAGCGGAAGGATCCTCGGAGCCCAGCGGCTCGCCACTAGGATGGTCGTGAGTGTACCACTGTACTCCAGCCTGGGGGACAGAGTGAGACTCCAACTTAAAAAAACAACAAACAAACAAAAACCTTCTGCATAAACTATGTATTGCTTTAAAATATGTTGGCAGCATTCATCTGTTTCAAAACTTCCTCACATTAGTCTTTCTGCCATACTACAAGCTGCAAAATAAACTGCTCCTTTTTTTCCCCTGTATTTTAGAAAAGTCTAGTTCAGCATGAACACAATAACCCTTCACTTTGATTTTACATATAATGACTGTGAGAGGTTACAGTTTTGTCAGAAAATGTCATTAAAATCTAGGATATGTTTAAATATAAAATGTACATATTATATGTAACAATATCACTATTAATCATAAATGCCCTCTTCTATTTCATATCTCCCTAAAGAATTTATTATTAAGAAATTCCTTTTCCTTCTGTTCCTTGGAAAGGATTAGATGGGGCTCACAATTCCATGGACAATCTTGGTAAATAATGGGTTTTTTTGTTTTTGTTTTTGTTTTGGAGTTGGAGTCTCACTCTGTCGCCCAAACTGGAGTGCAGTGGCCGCTCCTGGCCACCGCAGCCTTGACCTGCTGGGCTCCGGCGATCTTTCCGCCTCAGCCTTCCAAGTAGCCGGAAGGTGTCACTTGTCTACCTTATTTCTTATGATATGATACTTAGGGTTCTGATCAGGAATTGGTTGCCAGTTCCAATTTTCATAAGGGCGACCCCTGTGTTTTCTAAGATTCTTATAGTTTGAAGTTTTACGTTTACGTCTTTGATCCATTTAGAGTTAATTTTTGTGTATGGTGATAGGTAGGGGTCCTATTTCAATCTTCTGCAAGTGATCAGCCAGTTTTCCCAGCACCATTTACTAAAATTGTTCTCCTCTCCCCAGTGGTGGTTGTTGGAGGCTTTGTCAAAGATGAGTTGGTTGAGGAATTGAGACTTTGCTTCCGGAATCTCTATCCTGTTCCTTTGGTCTATGTGCCTGTTCTTATACTAATACCAGGTTGTTTTGATTACTGTAGCCTTATAGTAAAGTTTGAAGTCTGGAAGTGTGATACCTCCTGCTTTGTTTCTTTTGCTAAGGATTGTTTTAGCTATTCGTGGTCGTTTATGTTTCCATATGAATTTCTGTATTGTCATTTCCAGGTCTGAGAAGAAGGATGTTGGTAGCTTAATGGGTATTGCGTTGAATATATAGATTGCCTTTAGGATGGACATGTTAACGATGTTGATTCTTCCTATCCATGAGCATGGAATATTTTTCCATTTGTTTGTGTCCTCTTGGATTTCTTTAAGCAGTGTTCTGTAATTTTCATTGTAAATTTCTTTCACTTCTCTGGTTAGGAAGATGCCGAGGTATTTCATTTTTTTGGTGGCTATTGTGAATGGGTTTGTGCTTTTTTTTTTTAGTTGGATTCTCACTCTGTCACCCAGACTGGAGTGCAGTGGCATACTCCTGGCCACTGCAACCTTGACCTGCTGGGCTCCGGTGATCCTTCCGCCTCAGCCCTCCAAGTAGCTGGAACTACAGGCGTGCGCTACCACGTACGGCTAATTTTTTTTATTTATTGTAGAGATGAGGTCTCGCCAAGTTGCCCAGGTGGGTCATGAACCCGCGGGCTCAGGCAGTTCACTCACCTTGGCCTCCCAAAGCGCAGAATTACAGGCTGAGCCACCAAGCCTGTTTGTGCTTTTTATTTGGATCTCTGCCTGCTTGTTGTTGGTGTAAAGGAATGCAACTGTCTTTTGCACATTTATTTTGTACCCTGAGACTTTCCCAAAGTCCTTTATCAGTGCAAGCAGGTTTTTGACAGATTCTTTTGGATTTTCAAGGTATAGGATCATGTCATCAGCAAAGAGGGATAACTTGACTTCCTCTTTTCCTATTTGGATGCCTTTGATTTCCTTCTCTTGTCTAATTGCCCTACCTAGGACTTCCAACACAATGTTGGACAAGAGGGGTGAGAGTGGGCAGCCTTGCCTTGTTCCAGTTTTCAGGGGAAATGCTTCCAGTTTCTGCCCATTTAGCAACATGTTAGCTGTGGGTTTATTGTAGATGGCACTTACTATTTTGAGCTCGTTAATTTGATGAGGTCCCACTTGTCTATTTTATTTCTTAAGGTATTGGCCCATACCTTAAGAAATAATAGAAAAGTGAGGCCTCATCAAACTATCAAGCTTCTGCAAAGCAAAAGAAACCATCAAGAGAACAGGGAGACAGCCCACAGAATGGGAAAAAATACTTGCCAACTGTATATCTGACAAATACTTGCCAACTGTAGATCTGTAGGATCTACAAGGAACTCAAATGTGCTGAAAGGAAAAAAACAAACAGCCCCATTCAAAAGTGGGCAAAAGACATGAGTAGACACTTCTCAAAAGAAGATATACAGGCAGCCAACAGACACATGAAAAAGTGCTCAGCCTCACTCATCATCAGAGAAATGCAAATCAAAACCACACTGAGATACCACCTTACCCCAATAAGAATGAGCATCATTAATAAAGCAAGCAACAACAGATGCTGGCAAGGGTGCGGAGAAAAAGATATGCTTCTACAGGACTAGTGGGAATGCAAACTAATACAACCTCTTTGGAAGACAGTGTGGCGATTTCTAAAAGAACTAAAAATTGCCCTTCCATATGGCCCAGCAATCCTCCTATTGGTAATATACCCGAAGGAACTCAAATCATTCTACAAAAAAGATATCTGCACACGTATGTTTGTTGCAGCTATATTCACAATAACAAAAACATGGAACTAACCGTGTTGCCCATCAGAGTTGAACTGGATAAAAAAATGTGGCACATATACACAATGGAATATTATGCAGCCATAAAGAAGGACAAACATATGGATTTCACAGCAACTTGGATGGATTTAGAGTCAATTATACTCAGTGATCTATCACAGAAACAGAACAGAGTACCATTGTTCTCACTCATAAATGGACCTTGAAGAATTATCATAATACTGTAAGAAAGAGATTGGCAGTAGTGAGAAACTGCCAGGGGAGGGGAGATGGGATTGGCAGTTGAGGGAAACTGCTAGGGGAGGGAGGGGCATACCTCATCAACAAGGGTACCTATGTAATCAATGTTTGTATACCTAACCCTGAATTGTACCCCACATCTTTAAAAACAAAAAACAAAAAAAACTTGTGCCGTGAAAACTACAATACACGGCTAAGAAAATTAAAGAAGATATAAATAAATGGAAACACATATCATGTTGGTGAATTGAAAGGCTTAGTATTGTTAAGATGCCAATTCTACACAAAGTAATCTACAAATTCAATGTAATTCCCACCAAAATATATTTTTTGTAGAAAAAAAACCATATATTTTAGACTGTACATTCAGTTACAACAAAACAAAAAAATTGCCATCTTAAACCACTTAAAAAATTTTTTTTATTAAAAAGGTGTGGGGTACAATTCAGGGTTAGGTATACAAATGTTGATTATGCAGGTACCCTTGTTGATGAGGTATGCCCCTCCCCCCAGCAGGTTC